>NC_140830.1:3855000-4079524 GCF_050613455.1 Vespa mandarinia
ATTTCCTTCAATTCAATGTAAGGTTAAACGAACAAAGACCGAATACTTCGTATTCGCATTGTATTTATGTTTACGATTTTCACAAGATGCTGACGTAACGTGCTTATGCGCATTACATATGTATATAGATTTTGTAATCGATTAATAAACAAAGCCCACAAAAGACGATAATTTATTTTAATCGACTAGCGCATGGAAATATTTTACATATATAAAATACGAAGAACGAAAGGATTATCACGAAAGGATTATCGAGAAATTGTTCATCGAATAGCCGTGATAGTATTGCAGAAGCAAAGAGGGAAACTGAAAGAAAAAGACATATTTTGATATCAATATTGTTTCTATTACCTCCTTGAGATCCTTCGTAAACGAAACGAGCGTTTTTACGTCCGAGAGCTCTCCGAAACTATTCTTCTAATCCTGAATTATAAAGGGAAAACTTGCAGATAAGTTGACGCAACTAGAAGAAATTGGCCGGCCGGCGCCATATTTGCGTTCGCGCGTTCCATATGATCGTGCCGATCGACGCGACCTCTTGGCAACGCTATCTATCGGCGAAATGAAGAATATCATTAACTCGGAGGAACGATATTAAGCATGGCATTTTTTTTTTTAAATTTGCCGCTAGTATTGTCTAATATTACAGTTGACAAAAATCATACGTAATCGTTAAAAAGACGTGAACGAGCGAGAAAGACATTTGGCAAAATTTTCTAAAGATAAAATTCTATTATTATTGGATTATATCGCGTTCCATATTACCAACAATTGTTCGAAAGAAATGAATTTTTCAAATCCACACGGACTTTCTTTTTCGTCTGAATAAATCTTTCCTACCGTCGGTAAAATACCGATCGAATTCCTTATGCATCCAAAGTGTGATCGACTCATTCTCGATTTGCGCCGTATCTTGGTGCATCATGCTCTTGCACCGAGCATCAAAATCGATATATATATATATACATATATATATATATATATATATATATATATATATATATATATATATACATATGAGAGGTACCGAGAAAAACAGGGACGTTTTCCCTTAAGCTATTGCATGGTTCCTAGCTTGTTGTAAGCTTTCGTAACTGTCACGATAGGCGGTCACACATCTGGCTTCCGTTCGTTACTCTCTGCAGAGACTTGTGAACTATTCACCGAAGGTGCAAAGACGGTGGACAAATAACAAAGTTATGGAGGGAGTCGACGGACAATTACAAACGAAATATCAAAAGATGGCCACGGAATATTCGAAAGTGAGTAAATCCATATATTCCAATACTTTTGTTTACCATCCGTTAGTTTGGATCTCGTACGATACGTACGACGTATTATTTTCGAACGATGACAAAAATAAATACTTTACTTGCAGATTTGTGCTCAGGCGAACGTTTTAAAAAAGGCTGTGATCGATGAACAAACGCGTAATGGAGAAATACGAGAACAATTAAAGGAGAAAGAGATAGAATTGCGTAGAGCGGAGCAAGAAATAGATAGTTTAACTTTTCGCAATCAACAGTTGACCAAACGAATAACTGTATTGCAGGAAGAATTGGATAAAGAACAAAACAAATCTAGGAAAGGTAAAGGAAAAATATCGGATAACAATACTCAAGTAGCTACCTCGTCGAAACATATCTTGGATGAAGAAGTTCAAAAGAAGGCAATTGAAAATGCCAAATGGATGATAGAAATAATGGAAAGGAATTATGAAATTGAAGGTTTAAGGGAAACATTATATGAGTTGGAATATAAATTGGACCTCGTTGAAAAATCTAAGGTAGAATTATGTTGTCAGCATCGCAGAGAAATTGACAAGTTAGAGACGGAGAAAAATGATTTACAAAGAAAACTTCATGAGAAGCAAAGACAAGAAGAAACTATATCGTGCTCCAGTACGGAAGGCAAGAGGGAAGGATATGAGTGCGAACAAAGAGGAGCAGGAGTTTCTAATCAAATAGATAATACTTCTCCCGTTTCATCCCCGTCTCCCTCACGTAGATCGTCCAAATCTTTTAACGATGGTAAAATTCCAAAATTAACCGACGAAAGAAGCTATTACGAGCCCTCGAAATCTTATGATATAGAAAAAGAATTGCATCATTGGAAAACACAATATCACATCGTTAAGATCAAATGCGACGAGTACGAACGAAAAGAGCAAGAAACAAATAAAGCGGTTGCAAGGGAATCCCTTAATCCCGTGGAAATAAATAATATGGTTTTCTTTTCTTTCTTTCTATTTCAGAAACCTCATATGACCCCGATCGTCTAATGTTTCTTGGGTTATTCGCAGATTGGAAAATTACACGCGCCATTTGCATTACCCAAGGAAATAGAAGCTCGCGAAGCAAAAATAAGAGAATACTTTCTTGATGAGATAAACAAATTGATAATGGAAAAACACATTTGTCATGTTAAAAATTTGGCCATGGCTGCTAATGTTATTATTACATTGTTACGCTCTTATTAATACTCATATTTTAGTTAAGGTGCATAATCGTTTATTAAACAAATAATTTCCCTATGTTTTAGGACGAAGTGATGCACGCGCATTTAGATACGTGCGAATCGAAAAGAGAAAAATGCGAGCTGGCACTTTCGGAAGCCCTCTCCAACTGTAATACCCTGCAAAAGGATAAAGAAACGCAAGAGGGAAATTATAAAGCGCAGCTCAGTACAATGAGCGAACATCTTGCTAATATGAATGATAAGCTTATTTGTCAGACGGAGGAAATCCAACAATTAAAATTTGAATTAGCAAACAAGGTAAAAGGATATTCAATGCTTTGTCGTATCATATTCTTAACGCTCATCAGTTAACGCATTATGTTGCAGAACAATAGAAAAGGAAAACAAAAGTGATTTATACTTGGTTCCCGACCATCGGCATCAGAGGCATTCCATCGATAATATTAGTATAATATTCACATTCACGATAATCGTGTTCATTGATCAATTTAAAATTATGTATATAAATATGTGTGTGTGTGTGTGTGTGCGTGTGCGTATGCGTGTGCGTGTGCGTATGCATGTGCGTGTAAGAAATTCATGCCAGATGAACAACGCCATTACTATCCTCATACTTAGATTTGTGTTATGCTATTTATGAAATCAAAAGAAAATATTGCTATTGAATATGTTCTTTGACAATATTATGTATGAAGTATTAGATAGGAAATATATGATATCAAAGACAACTTCTCTCAACAGTTTCCACAAGTATCTCAATATTTTTCAAATAATAATAATAATAATAATAATAATAATAATAATAATAATAATAATAATAATAATAATAATCCTATGTTGTACGCTTTATATATTATTAAATCTTTTATCTACAAAGGATAAACTTACATTTACAACGTACCTTCACGTAAGTTTCTCGTTCAGTGGGATAGCTACATACATGTAGTATATTTACAATAATAATCAAGATAGAGAGAGGTAATAAGATCGTACGTGAAATTGCAGAGATTTATAAGTTATGTTATGCATATAAGGTAGATCCCTAACCATTATCTAGCTAGAAAATAATATATAGAAAGAAAATTAATTCATTTTAATGGAAAAACTAGCACCACAACTACATCCCTGTTCCGCTAAAGGATTATTGATTATCCTAAATGCAGAACGTATTAACTCTGTATGATATTCTACAGTCGCCCCTTTTATATATTCTAAAGACGTCGAATCTATAATCACCTTAGCACCATCCTTCTGAAATATTCTGCAACAAAAATATATATCTATGTCACACTTTCCGCAGTTGGTCGTGGGCTATAACACATTCTTAACTCCTACTTATCGTCTTCGTGTATGCTTGAATCCAAATCAAATTTATATTGAAATCCGGAACAGCCTCCACCTTCTACGGTAACTCTCAAACATGCATTCTCGTTTGCTATTTCTTTTAGACGTTTCACACAACTATCGCTGATAATCAATGCATTATCGGTGTCAACAGCAGTATTCGAGGAGAATCCATTAAGTGACAAAGTCGTGTGGATATTGCACCATGGTGCACTGTGGATTTTTGACAAACTTTATCACCATAATAGATTTTACAAGAAATCTTTATTACTAAAGAAACGACTTATGATTTATGAATCTTCCTTCTTCAATTTCAAATCATGTAAATGTCGTCGTGCAAAAATTCGACAAGTACGAAATTTTTTTCATAATAAAAATCTAATTATGAAAAGGTTACGCGTTGAAGGATCACTTACGTTAATAAACGAGAAAAGTATCGGTTAGATGCAAAATTGGACGAGAGAGCCCAAACCGCGCGTCTCAGTTTCGCCATCTTTCTAACCTAAACGAGTTAGACGACGAAATCGATTTAAATCTTGGTTATGTATGCGACCCAAGAGCTAATGCTCGACGATAAGAGCTAACTTCTTAGACGTTAAACGCACGTGTTCACACCGAGAGAAAGTTTAATTGGTCGAAGAGGAAAAACATGGCTAACCTCACTTTTTATGCCACATCAGCGGGCGTTTTCAAATCGCGTATCATTTATTTAATACGATATATTACATTTTTTTTTAAAACGCAATGGATTAATAATATGAATTATTTGAGGATAATGTAAAATATGGAAAACAAACGTATTCATTTTTTTTTTTTTTTTTTTTTTTTTTTATAAATTTTCATTAAATACCGGCCAAATTAATGGTACTATTTAGATTAAAATACATTTGTCACTTGACAAATTCAATATGCGTGTCTTTAATCAAAGTTATACAATCGAGAATAGAAAACTTCCAATTTGGATTGAAACGATTGGATATCACTTTGTACAACGATCTTAACGATACGCATGACATATTCAGGTATTTTTCATACAATTCGATTATTAAAAAAATTATTTGACATTTCCAAAATGTAATTTCACGCGAAATTGCAACATATCGTTGAATATGTCGTTACCAAATGGAAAGAATACATTTTTTACTCTATTAATTTCTTTGCTCTGAAAAAACGTCTTAAATAAGCCACCTGCAAAGTAGAGAGTAATATAAGGCAAAATATAGATAATATACTTAAATACAAGACACGAGCATTGGTTGTCTCTGAAAGAAAGAAAATGAGTGTGTTAATATTATTTTTACATTTCAATTATACCAATCTCTTGATCTTGATAAATAAAATTAAAAATCTGATTATACCATTAGTATATCTCATTTCCTCTTCGTTCTTTCGCATTCGCGCAAAATCTTGTACTATAACTTCGGATAAATCTTCCAAGCGTTTTAATTCTACTTCCACAGGTTTCAATTTGGCTGCTTCAGCGATCTGGATTAATAATTCATATAAGTATATACGTGAACGTTCTCATTATGAAATTAAAACAGCTTTATATTATTAATTTTCAATGCGTTAATAACTTACGCCTTCGTAATTTTTCGTTTCAATGCCACGCTTTGTAACAAGCGTAATTTCTTGTTTCATACCACGTTGATCTGGAATAGTTTATATTAACAATTTGTGACATAATCCCGAACGAGTTATTATCATTTTGATACGTAATAACGCACAAAATACTATACTTATAACTTTGATTACTTACGACTTGGCACGTGCGAAATGAAACATACTTCAAAGGTATCCGCTGTTTCGGTAATAAATGAAAACTTTAACAATTTTGCATGTGGAATATCTTCTTTCTGAGAAAGTATATGTCCTTTGGTATCTCTGATCTAAAACATTACAAATTATAATATTACTTATGGATAAGTACTTTCTATGCATAAGAAGGTGCATGATCGTCATTTCGCAATAGCGATAAAAAAAAAAGCAGCACTGCTGGAATAAACTGAATATATATTGTAGGTTAGTCTTATATAATCTATGAGCTTTTCAAGAAAACTTTTCAAGAAAAGAAAAGAGTAAGTACCACGTAATCAACTTTTTGACCCATTGCTTCGGAAACATCGTATTCTCCTGTAACCATTACATTTGCTTGAACATCTTCTTTTAAACACTTGTGAGTATTTGGTTCCAAGTACCAGCTGATACAGTTGACATTGGTTACCATTAAAATTAGAAGAATTATTCCAATGTTGATATTTTTCATTGTACTTTAGTTCTATTCGACGACAACAATAAACAACTTTCTCTTAAATAGTTGATAGTAAATCGATATTTTTCTAAAAAGATTATAACATGTATTGCTCGTTTGTCAACATTCTGATGAGTTGGCAGCCATTAGGAGTTATGTGGAATTTATAATAATGTATTAGGTCGCACCCCTATGTAACGTTACGATCGAGAAAAGACTTATATATATATATATATATATACACAAAAAAGAAATTCTCCTTAGCGTTACGCGCTATATTGTTTATTTAATATGTAACTTAACATCATAGGCCTCTGCATAATATCACATGAGAGTGGTAAATTGAAAATGTTTTTCTTTTTTTTCCTTAAAAAAAAAAAAAAAAAAAAAAAAAAAAAACAAACAAACAAAAAAAAAGACAGAAAAAGCAAATTTGACTGTTGGCAGCACTGTTTGCGTTAGCATAGAAGTTCAAGCTTTTAAATAATTATAAACGGTGGTAAATGCATATGTTTTCAATAGGACGTACATTTATTTGCTGTCAGTTTGCATAGAAAATACCAAGTTTAAATTAAAAGGAAAACGAAAGAAAAAGAAAAACCAATACAACTATTGTAGAAACGATAAAAGTATTCTATTTAAAAATGTCATTTCCAATAACATTTTATTTGGTAACCAAACGAAGGTTCGAGCAGCTGATTGGTCATTGAGTTCATACCAACGTTAAAAAATTGTCTACAAATATTGGTAATACTAGCGAGCAGATCGTTTGGAAGGGTTCGTTCAGAGTAATGTGAATTTTCGAGAAATTCTCTTGAAGAAAGCTTGCATTTGTCAGTGCCTCAAAGCTCGAAGGATAATAGTTACTAAATGGCTAGTGGAGATGGATCGATTAAAACGCAAGATAATGATGTAAGAATTACATGTTATTGCTGTTATTAATAAAATTTCTTTCAGCGATTTGTGTACAAAAAAATCCTACATAGAAGATCTTTTTGTTATAGATGCCAGTCCCGAAGATTAAACATGATTGGTATCAAACAGAAACACATATTATTATCACGATCCTCGCCAAAAATACAGAAAATTTAAAAATTTTCTATGAAAAGACGACGGTATGTAAGACCATTATTTAATTATATATATATATATATTGCATATATGTATATGTCCATAAAAAAGTGTTGTAACAATTGTTAGCTAAGCGTATCTGCCAAGCTACCCTCTGGTAGTGATTATAGCTTGGAATTGGATCTGGCTCATCCGATAGTACCAGATCAATGTTCGCACAAGATTTTAGCATCTAAAATAGAGATAAAATTGAAGAAGCAAGATGGTATAAGATGGGCCATTTTAGAGGGAAATCCAGTTGATAAAAATTTGGTAGAACCAATACCTCAAGGTAAATTCAATAGTATTAGATTATCTTTTGATAAATTGATTTTGTGCATTATTCGATGTATTAAAAACTAATGATTTCAAAGAAATACTCCAAAGTGGTAATCAACCACCAAAGTATCCCAGTTCCTGCAAAAAATCCAGAGATTGGAATAAGGTAGAAAAAGAAATTGAAAAACAAGAAGCAGAGGAAAAACCTGAAGGAGAAGCTGCCGTTAATGCCCTTTTCCAACAGATATACGGCAGTGGTTCTGACGAAGTCAGACGTGCAATGAACAAATCCTTTGTAAGTAGAACGTTTAATAATTAACAAAGGCTACATGAAATATGATGAATATAGTATTGTGCACTTGTGTATTTGAAAATATGAAGGTCGTGTGATTGATTTGATTTTTTTTAATAAAACAGCTAGAATCAGGTGGTACAGTTTTAAGTACAAACTGGTCGGTGGTAGGTAAAGGAAAGGTAGAAAGGAAACCACCAGATGGGATGGAATGGAGATCTTGGAATTCATAAAAAATTTACTTACACACACACACACACACACATTACTCTTGCAATTTTTTTGAGACTTTATAGAAAACTTCTTACTTGCAATTAAATTATAAGCAAGTTTAATTGTAAAAAAATTTCTGTATTGTGCGTATCCTTATTTTGATTTAATTTATTTATTACATAAGGAAATCACCTATATACATAGACGAAGCTTTATATCGTTTAAATATACTCCCGTTTAATACATTAATACTAAATTATAAAAAGGACTTGTAAAAGGGCGCAAATAAAATAGTTTCTTGAATTAGTATTTCAACCAATGCAAGATTTACCTCAAGTCTATAAAAAGTTCTGAAAATGTTGATAATTCTATTAAATACAGAATTAAATATTTAATAAAATAAAAAGAGAAATTAAATTATTATCATGATAATATGAGCAAGTGTGCCTAGTACTGAAAGTAACGTAGAATGAAATGGTTTAACAAGAACCAAGCTTCTTCAGAATCCGATTAATCCTTTTAGAATCCAAATGGCTGAAATTACATAGACACCCCATTTGTCAATATTCGAGTATCTATTCGTAGTTTGCGATTCCTCTTTATTTACTGTTGATAATTTTTCATCGACGTGTAGTTGCAAAGAATTGAAACATTTCGTAATGACAGATTTATTGTTTTCTTGTACCTCTGATATAGCTATCCTCATGTCATCTATTCTTTTATTATTATATATCGTTGAACATATTAGCGATAATATAGCGGCAATCATAGACGCCAATATAGATACATATTTGTACCTTTGAGAATTCATTGTTTGCGCATCATGATATTCCTTAATAGCGGTTGTCAATTGTACAAAGTAATCTTTTTCTTCCTCTTCCAATAAGGTTAGTTTTTCAGTAATTACACTTTGCTCTTGAAGATTTTTATTTTCCATTATTGTTAAACTTACATATTTCGGATCATCTCTCTTTATCCTTAACAATTCATCATATATTTCTTTCATCTTATTATTTATTATAAACGATTCTTTACGAAAATAACGTCTCTTCTCTTGGCATTTGTATAAATGATCTTGTATTAAAACTACTTGCTGTCTGCATTTCTCCACAGTATGTAGACCTACCAATTGTTGATACCATTGCCACCAAGTAACGAGTCTGTGTGGCAATGGTTTTTCTGGTTCCGTTGGAATGGCTTTCAAATCTTGTATAATGGTAGAATTATTGATACTCTAAAATTGTAATCTGTAATCTGTATCATGTAAATAGTATACCAAACATTCTTAACTTATATACTTACATTCGTAACTTGATTTCGCGTTTTCTTCATTGCATTTTTGAATATTGCATTTACATTTGGTACTTTTTTATACATGTCTCGTACATTTCTTAACTTAAAACTGTTTGCAAAGTTGAAAACTTTATGCTCATGTAACCTTTTGTTTATAAGTTTGATGAATTTTTCAATATTATTTGCCATTTTAATGAAAATATTAATGTACCGGTGCTTGGAATGGCGATTAAAAATTTATGAAATTGTTATGTCAAATTATAATGGTGGTTTTGCCATAAGACAAACGTTCCGATATGACTTATCAACTTTACATTGATCTTTCGCCGCGCCATCTGATTACAGGCAGATGGACTAAAACGTTTTAAAAACTTTTCTATATGTTAACGATTCTCTCGAAGATTGATAATAGTTTAAGATAAGATTTGGATGGATTAAGATAATATCGAACATAAGTTGCATAAATATTAGTTAAATTGGTGGCAAATACTGTCGTCGCGTAAATTTGAACGATCGCTAATTTTTCTAACTTTGGATTATAATGGAGTCGCTAAACTATCGACAATTTTATTGTACATGGCGTATCTTTAATCGCTGAATTATCGTTATCACTATCAATGCTGATAAACGGTGATAATGTTATAAGGAAAGAAAGAAAAAAAGGTTGGACTTTTAGCGTGCGAAAAGAAGATTTAATTGATTAATATTTCTTTATAAAATGGCAACCGGAGATGACAGACGCGTGGCACTAATCACGGGTATCACTGGACAAGTAAGTTTACACTTTTGACAGTTTTGTTTATCTGGTCATTTTTTCATGTCAATTATAAATCGTAATAAAAATTAATCGTTTCTATCTAAAATTTTTCTTTAGAATTAGAGATATTAGAGAATAGATAAATTTCATTATTAATATTTATTAATTATTTTCTCATTTTATAGGATGGTTCCTATTTGGCAGAATTTTTATTAGAAAAAGGATATGATGTCCATGGTATTATTAGAAGAGCAAGTTCATTTAACACTTCGCGTATTCAGCATTTGTATGCGGATCCTAAGTGTCATCGTCAGGGTAAAATGAAATTACATTATGGAGACATGACCGACTCGAGTAGTTTGGTAAAAGTAATCAGTTCCGTGCAACCAACTGAGATTTATAATCTTGCGGCTCAAAGTCACGTTATGGTTTGTATAATGTCAATTGTTTCTCATAATAATGGCCTGAAATTCATATATATTTCAGGCTTAATATTCAATGTCATATTATTTTATATAGGTAAGCTTTGAAGTAAGCGAGTATACCGCAGAAGTGGACGCTGTAGGTACTGTGAGGTTACTGGATGCTATAAGAACGTGTGGTTTAGAAAAGTCTGTAAGATTTTATCACGCGTCGACGTCTGAACTTTACGGCAGGGCAATAGAGGTACCGCAGAACGAAAAAACTCCGTTTTATCCACGTTCCCCGTATGGTAACTGAAAAAAAAAGAAATTATTCCGAATTACTCGCCTCGATAAACTCTTCTTCCATTTATTACTTTAATATATTTTTATTATTTTATTATTTTAATGTATTTTTAGCATGCGCCAAATTGTATAGCTTCTGGATCGTAGTCAATTATAGAGAGGCCTACAATATATTTGCTTGCAATGGTATATTATTCAATCATGAAAGTCCTAGAAGAGGGGAAAATTTTGTAACTAGGAAGATCACAAGATCGATAGCAAAGATACATTTAGGTTTGCAAGATGTTCTTGAATTGGGAAATCTTGATGCTAAAAGAGACTGGGGTCACGCCAAGGATTATGTAAAAGCGAGTAATTTTCTTTTCTCCCATTGAATATTTTAATATATTAAATCTAATTTAATCGAAATACGCGTTACAGGCAATGTGGCTTATGCTTCAGCAATCAACGCCAGACGATTATGTTATAGCAACGGGAGAGTCTCATAGTGTAAAAGAATTTGTAGAGGCTGCATTTCAATACGTTGGACGTACGATCAAGTGGGAAGGAGAGGGGATAAACGAAACGGGAAAGGACGCAGATAATGAAAAAGTATTGGTACGAATTAATCCGAAATATTTCCGACCTACGGAAGTTGTAAGTATCAAATAGAAATATTTAACAATATTTAAAATCGAAGGATTATATTTATATGAAATATTCATGATATAGGATGTTCTCTTGGGTGATGCGACTAAAGCAAAGGAAAAATTTGGATGGAAACCGACGATTACGTTCGAGGTTTGTTTTAATTTATCCGTAACGCATTTTAAATGAAGCTTCGCTTAATCGATCATCCATTATACTGTTGCAGGCTTTAGTTAAAGATATGATGGATTCGGACCTAAATCTAATGAGAAAAAATCCGAATGCTTAGTGTCATTTTATTTTAATCTAGATAATTACATAAAGGTATGAAAAACGTCCTATATATTTGCATATTGTGAAATATATGCAATAGCTAGATATAATATAAATAATCCACACGCCGGTATCACACACATTACTACTGCATTTCTACGAAGTAAGAATATTCAAATTGTAAGGTAAGAAATTTATAGGATTCTTTTTCAAGTATTGTACAAATTATACAAATTGTACAACAAACTAACTAGCAGGAACGAATTGTTTATATACGAAGTACATAGTTTTTATATAGAATCTACGTAATATAAGATACACAAACATTCATTTGATAGGAAAAACGCTTTTTCTTTTATCAAATTTTGTATGAGTTGCAAATGCATATGTTTGCGTGGGTGCGTGCATGGAACCGATGATGGCCGTTTTTATAAATCGATTTGATAGAGATGAAGGCTTTTTGCGAGGCCTTTACATAAACATAGGATATTTTTTATGAAAGCTTTACATACAATCTGTATGTACGCACAAACGGTAGAAGATATGCTGTTTATCACCATTTTATTAATTGTCTTCCACTCAAAGTATAATTGGCTTTCACGTCGTAGTTTAATTTGTACCTAATATATGTAATTACAATGTAACGTATTGTATACTGTATGCTAGCTTTGTTATACATTTTAGCCTTTGTATATACAAGAAGAGGAAGAAGAAGAGCAACGCTACGATCGAAGAAATGGAACGCGTTTCTTCTCGCTCTCTCTCTCTCTCTCTCTCTCTCTCTCTTCCCCCCCCCCTCTCTCTCTCTCTCTCTCTCTCTCTCGAATAAATAGAAATAAGAGAAAATTAATGGAGGATTTACAAGGAATAAAAGTTTAACTTTTAGCCTCGGGCGCTGTCTTTCGTAAGATATTATCGATCGTGAACATGGTCGATTTAACGCAACGTTCCGAACCACTCGCGTAATCAATTTCCTTCTCCTTCTGTAGATCGTTATCTCTGCTTCCAATTTCGCACCATCTCTCGATCTTTCCTCGATCGTCTTCTATAAGTTGCAACAGTGATCTTCGTGATTCATCTTTGCTCTGCAAAAATGCTCGCTGTTTACGAGTTCTCCTACGTCTATAATTACCATGCTCGAACATTTCGTTGGCGGACGGATCGAGACACCAATAACTGCCTTTACCAGCTGCACCATGTTCCTCGTCCTCGTCGGGATTACTCTTGTCACGTGGTACTTTGACGAAGCAATCGTTCAAGCTTAAATTGTGTCTAATACTATTCTGCCAGCCCTGTCGATTTTCCCTGTAATAAGGAAACCTCTCCATGATGAACTTGTAAATACCGGACAGAGTCAGTCTTTGTTTCGGCGATGAATTGATGGCCATGGCTATCAGAGCTATGTAAGAATAGGGTGGTTTCTCGTAACGAGGCGAGGAATTTACTTTGTAACCGATCAGAGGTAAGGCCCAACAAGAGAGATGATGACGAGGGCTGTTCATGCTCGTCGTGGTTGACGCTCGATTAGTCTCCAATCTGAACATTTCTGGGACTCCGGTGATATTATAATATTCGGTTGGTAAACTACAGATGGTTGGTAGGATCTCTCTGGTCCAAAGATCGTTCCTGCCAGACAATTCGAGGAATCTTTGATTCCTCGCCGATAAAAAGGATTCTCGATGATAATTCCCATTTGGTTCCATCATTGATAACTTGATATATATATATATATATCTCTTGTACATCGAGCGCGCGTCAACGGACGTCGAAGAACGTCGGAGAACGTCGTAGAACTCGACGTGCCAGCACGTCGCTAGCGCGAGACTGCGTTTTCCGCAATCTCCGGCTCGTCAAGCTGATACTTCTAAGCTCTTTAGGGTCTTTAATTTGACAGGGAGAGATCTTAGAGGCTGGCCCAGCCCCGCCCATCGGCAGCTTTCCAAGGAACGTTCTCGTTTGGTGTTCGCTGACGATCAGGAGGAGGTGGACGCACCTCCGGATCGGTCCAGGAGGCTCACGACTAACATGTTTTATTACTGTTTACACATATGCTCTCCTAACACCCACGCCGCCAGTAACCGAGCCAATATGTAAACGCAGTCGTGGTAATTATACCGAGAAGGCGTTCGCTTTCTTGGAAACGCTCTTCTTCTTATTATTTTCCCTTGCGTCGCAAAAGGGGGATAAGGGGAGGGGGAAGGGCGACGTCGCTTTTGAAAAAATTTTCCAAGATGCCGACGACCTGTATTTTCCCTTTATTATTCTTCTTCTTTTATTACATACCCGATGGTTGCGATATGAAAAGAATTTGAAGAGACAAATTTGTTGAAGAAACAAATCAAAGTGGATATGCACGATGAAGGGGCCAACGTATTCGAACTATGTTCGGCATCTCCTCGAAAAACAGAGAGATAGACGAGGGAGTGCCTTGTCTCTTTTGAAAAAGCGCGACGATTTACTGCTCTCGTTTAAGCCGAGACCGATTTTAGACCATATCCCGAAGGAACCTAACGCACGGGTAGCTGTCGTTACTCATGCACTCGTTTCTCCCTTTCTTCTCGTTTCCATTGATATAGAAATTGAATTGCATTAAATCCTACGCTATCCTACTCGATCGAATTGCGTTTGATCGAAATCCTTGATTATTGATAGGATCTATAGGCGTCTGCCGTCTTGACTTTGGATTGTTGATTTTGCGACGTTTACGACTGTGAGAAAATTCACAGCGCGTAAAGTCTCTCTCTCTCTCTCTCTCTCTCTCTCTCTCTCTACCGCACTGATCCTTTCCTCCTTTCCTATTGATTTTCTTTGCGTCTTATCGTTATCCCAATTAATCGTTATCCCAAATGATTATCCAAAAGGCCTAAATTAAATTTACGTTAAAACAATGTTCGACTACGTTGTTAGGCCATTTTTTTAACATCTTTCCTAGCATCGTTCGTTGCGCAACTGTCTTGCTATAATTTGTCATGGTAATTGGAAAGTTAGTAAATGTAAAGACAGGTAGTCTGACTAACTGGAATCTCGACTTTAGCTTAGGCATATTTGCTAGGCATTAAAAGAAATGACAAAGTAAATATGTTTCTATAACCTCGCACGGTACCCCTATAGATTTTCTTTCTCTTTTTCTTTTCCGTACTTACTGAAGTACTGAAGAATTCGTGCAAAACGATGGATTATATGTACATATACGTTTATGTGTAAATGTTTAATCTATTCGTTTTCAGATATAATTTCCGGTTTACGGAATTTCAAGAACTTGGACGTTTCACGGACAATTATGCGAAAAGTGAATGATAGAAATATTCGTTTCTGGAATCCTGTTTTTCGATTAAAATCTTGACCGACATAAGAAACGAAAAGGATTACTTCAAATACTATATCAAAGATAAAGTGTCAATCCTTTTATTTTTTTACAGGTACATACGTCACGTTAAGTCTTTCGAAATTAATCATTAAGCATAATCATTATTTATAAAGATTATTAATTATACCACAGCGAAAACTCTGTGATTCTTTTTTTTTTTTTTTTTCCTCTCTTTTTCTTTCATTTTTTAACGCGAAGAAAGTTACGTCTCTTTAATTGGAGAGTCAAGTATGTAGGTGCGAAAGTGAACCAGCGAATTAATACGATCATTTCATGCTCGGAGAAACTTATTTCACGACATTCGACAATGCGAACGTTTTATTTCTTCTTACTATCGAATCCTACCTACTGTATTCCCCGTAAAGCATAAATAAGGAGTGTCCTTTATGAAGAATAGTAAAAAAAAAAAAAAAAAAAAAAAAAAAAGAAAAAAAACAACAAGAAAGAAGAACGCCTTTAAAACTTAATCGTGAGTATAAATAGCGAAGAAAATTTCATTTATAAATTTTTCGATTTTTCAATTTTTAGTACGAGAAAACGATGTTGTAGGAATAATATCGTCCGTCTAATCGCGAAAAAAGATGTTAACAAGCGTAATTCGTGTTATACAACAAACGATTACGAAGTCGAAGAAATGAGGCACGTCACAGAAAAAGAAAATGAGAACTCATGTCACGAACGTCATTTACAAACATTCACTCAAACTCCCTAATGTTCTTGCACAACGTTCGGTCCCGGCTTAGAAAAGGGCTTGAATTTCGTAATGTCAAATGAAAAAAAATTGTAAATCGTCGGGATATACAATGTTGTAATCATTAAAATATTGAAAGATGTTACCTTGACGGATAAACTAATTGCATTATCTCTAAATTAAATTAGTTTTTCAGCCAGAATCGTAAGCGTAATCACGATGACTTACAATTGTATTATAATAACGTTTCGATCGGCGAATTAGGTTTCCTGTCTTCTCGACGCGTATCCATCTTGTATTCTGGATCGTGGAGAGATTCTAAATTGCAAGACGATTCTCGTTGGCACATCGGCACATCGCAGAGAATAGATACGAAGGAGAAAGTGGTAGCTAGAGGCGTCATCGTTCGAGTATTTGGCTGTTGTACGAACGGTACGAAAAAAAAAAAGGGAAAAAAAAAGGAAAAGAAAAAGAAAAAAAAAAGAAAAAGAGAAGAGAGAAAAATAAAAGAAAGGAGAAAGAAAAAAAAAAGAACTGTCGATTTCTACGAGAAGACGACAAGACGATTTGAGAAACTCTCATGGAGATACAACGTTATCCATTATCTTTTAGAAGCTTAGCTATGTATTCCAATATATTATAGTACGTACAGGCACATGGGTATTTGCAAATACTTGCTCGAATGCATACAACAACCGCTTTTAAATGTGGACTTTATCAATTAATGACCTCGCGGATTTTGAAATGGCCTTTCTCTCTTTCTCTTAATGCATTTTGTCGAGTCACACTCGACGAAAGGAGGTTTCAGCACTTTCGATTTTCAAACGTATTTGATCGAAATCAATTGGAAAATAATTTTCGCTGGTCGCGAATCCGACGATTCGCATATTTTTTACAAGCGGGCAACAGTGCAGACTGTCGGGAAAGCTTGCGAAATTATAAATGTACGAGGCATCGTCATTAGCGAGATCAATTAGATATCGACGACGCGCTGACACGCGTAGAGGCAATTAGGAAGATCGATCGTGGTACGGACAGGATGCAACGATCGAGGTTGACCGATAACGATTCGCAAAGACGATGAATACGACGTTTTTTCTTCTTCGATCGTTTGTAATCCTTGGGGAAAAGAAAAAACAAAAAAAGAAAAAAAAATAGAAAAGAAAAGGAACAACAACAGAAAGAAGAAATTGATAAAAAATTCGATCTGAATAAAATATACTTATTAAATGGAGATTCATTTATTCCTTACATAATACATTCTCTAACCTCCCTATTTATTACGATCGACCAAATTTCCTCGGATTATATTTCTCGCGGTAACTTTCGCGGTGAGTTTACGCTAATAGTTACAAAATAGTTTCGTTTAGCATGTGCTTTTGTACGCACGTATCCGTGTACATATTCATGCACTTACATATGTGCGTACGAGGAAAGTATTTCTCCTCGCGTGAATGGAATGCTGAATTTGTGAAATTCTCATCGGTCGCGTACGTAAATACATGTACTCACTTTAAAATTCGAATGTATTTTTCGAAAAGAGCGCTCCTCGTGGCGCACATTTTATATTCATAAAATTTCAACATATACGAAAATTAGAGATTGGGCGTTTGCGCACGATCAGATATTATTAATAATCCTGCGAATAATTCTCATAGAGAGATCGATAATTACGACGAAAATGCAAAATAAATGCGAACTCGATGTTGAAACGACTCTGGGATATACGGCATTGAGTTTATACAAGATATTTTTGGCAAATTTTAATAGTCCGTTAGTTTGTAGTAACAGACGAATGGCTTGAAACAGATCGCTTTAGCGTCGTACCGCAGATACGCCTTAGAAAAGAAGAACTTTCCGATCGGCATGGCCGTTCAGCGAATAACAAAACAACTAACGAGAACCGATCTAATAAGAACTTGATCGGCTATTTATAATTTTCAATCGACCGTTAAATGAGTCTTATATTATCGTACCATCTTCGATATTGAGTCTAATTATCGAGAATCTAAAAAAAACCCTCGTACACGTTTCGATCGTTGTCGCAAATTTATGAACAACGCGACGAAATAATCGATCGATTGCCCAACTTGCCACCAGTAATATCGAGCAGCCCGCATGAGTTACGAATGAAAAAGGAAAATAGCGAAAAAATATAGAAAAAAAATGATTTCCTGCTTCCTAGTTCGCGCTACGTTTATAGATTTTCTACGAGACACAACCAAGAAGATTCGAGCAGAAGATTCTTTATTACGCATGTATATTTTTTCTTTTTTCTTCCTTTTGTTTATTTTGCGAGTTCATTGGCACGTGGACATATGATAGGTACATACGTAGAGAGTTTTTCACTGCTGCAAATGACCGACTAAATGATTATTGCCATGTAAACGCGGAAAGAAAGTGAACGTTTCGTGATGTCGACCGTTCTGGAGATCTTCACTGCTTGAGTGTCCGTCATTAAATATAGATTATTAATAAAAGTTACGAGGGCTGCTAATTTAAAGCATCGTGCTTTCGTAAAAGTTCTCCAAATAAAGTAAGCGTTGCAGGAGTAAGAAACGAACGCTTTGACATAGCATCGGGAAAGAAAGCTAACGTTGTTACAATTATCAATAGGATATAGTAAAGACATAAAAAAGAACTTTCTCAAAGAAAATCCTTATATTTCAAAGTATAACGACGACTTGTTGGTTTTTGAAAGTGAGTCATAAAAAAAAAAAAGTGAAATCCAGTCTAATTCGTTTTGATACATCCTTTTCTAGCTTATAGTTATAAGGGTCTCATGCATAAGCGAACGTTTAATCGTACGTTTGGTCAACGAGTTAAACAATATCGAGAATTACCATCGAAAATATAGATCGATAGAGAAGATGATCGTCAAAAGTGTGTGGTCTTTCTCATATAGAAACTGAAGACGGTGAAAGGGATAGCATGACTTCCCACAACCCCGAATCGGAAGAAAGTCAAAGGATGCGACCGGTTCGGTCGTTTCTAAGCATATTGGAGGAAGTTAGACGTTTCCTAAGATAGCTTTTCTCTCCTTTTAACGCGATAGATGATGATTCGTTTTATCCCAGAAAATTGCTATTTCAAAATTTTAAGGAAGGACCAATCGGTTCTCGCCCATCGCGTCTTTAAATATATCATAGGCGTTAGTACGAGACAATTTAATTCTGACTCTCCCTCCTATTACATCTGATCTTCGTAGTCAATTGTGCAAGCAACGGCGGACTTTCGGTAGGCATATTTTCTAATACGAGAACTTGAACTTAACCCAAGCCTAATCGACCTTACGGTAACTAAGTTCCTACGTTAGTGAAAGCGCAATCTCTCGGTCGGCTATTTTTCTTATGGGATGAGATCAGATTTTTGCGATCGTTATTTCCTGTCCTTTTCTTTTTATTTTATCATTTTTTTTCTTTTTTTCTTTTTTTTTTCCATAACGACGACTCCGTATTTCCTCCCCTCCATTGAAAGAACGGAGGCAGGATTTTTAATTCTTTTTTCATTCTCCTCACATTCACACACACGCGTTGTCTATCTACAATTCTCTTTGGCGGTCTAAGAAAACAAGAAACAAAAAACAAAAGAAAAAAAAAACAGACACCTTTAATTGAACGGAAGCAGGTGCTTAAGAGAGCGTGGTTACATAAGAATAAAATAATAAATCCTACAACGAAAAGGGACTCGCGTCGGTCGCGAGTCTCCTTCGCCTTGTTCCTTACCTCTACGAGGTGGGTAACGAGGACGTCTCGTCGTTGGATCCCCTCCAAAGAAGAACTCAGGATGTTGTAGCTTGGCTTGGAAGAGTTGGGAGTCCCGTATAATAAAACGCTCTTCCTCTATTTGATGCCCCTCCACCGTCTACTCGTCCACTTCTCTATGTGTGTCTCTATGCCTAGGGCATCTAGGAGCCTAACCGGAGAAACGCATTCGCTATAAAAGCTTCGTATGTCCGAAGAAATTTGTCAGAAGAGTGACGAACCGTAACAAAAAAAAAAGCAGCGCCAATACTCGCTGCTCCCTTTTAGTTCTTCGTCGCGAACGAGAGGACTCCTGGAAGTCGAAGATGTGGTTCGCACTGGTCAGTGTCCTTTCCCTCATCTTCATTAATTAAATCACGCGGCGTTGTTCCCTCATTCGGCTTCAATTTTACTCAATGTTAGATGTGTGACAAAGTGCGTGAGGTCAGTGCAATCCTCGTAGAACGATTCGGAAATGTGATTCGTTCTGTGTTCATTCTGTCCGAGGACCAAGTGCATTTTCTTCGTACGATCGATCGAACCCTTCGTTCGATCCGCTTGACGTTGTTGACTATTCTCTTAGTAAATTTTTATAGTCGTCCGTTCTGTAGCAACGATCAGGATAAAAAGTTAAAGCTTTCTCGATTATTCGAGACAAGTGCCACGAGTATCGTTTCTTCTCAAAATCCTGCATATACGTTTGCAACATGTATCAATCATTTATTATCAATCATTTAATACAGATTCGAACGTTCGAAGGGACAATTTTATCGTTCTGCTCGCTCGCATGATCCTTCGCGTGCGAGAAAGTTCGTTACGATAGGGGAAGCACGATCGAATACGGCGTTTAGCTGTAAAAAAAAAAAAAAGAAAAAGAAGAAAAAGAAAAAAAATAAAAACTGCATGTCACTCGAGACAAAGTCGAGAATCAAAAATACATTAACGAACATTAAGCGTTCGTTGTACGCATCGTAGTAGAGATGATGCTGTCGTCGTGATGAAAAAAACGTCTCTCTAATTATTTCAGTTGAATGGATTAAGAGGTATCGTATAGCGTGTAGCCTGGCAAACGTTTTTGTAGGATCTCATGAATGACGTTCGTTAGGTAACTTATTTACTATATAGATCTTTATTATATAGATCTTTATTATACAGATCTAACGCATAGCCAGGGAACGAGCGATATTTCAATTAAATTGTAAATAGAAATGTAAATATAGATACGTCGATGAATCGTCGTACCATTCTCCGTTATCAGCTAGGTAAGTAGGTGTCCTCTCATCACTTTTCACTCGGTGAAATGGAAAGTTGCGCAAAAGAGAAAGAAATAAAAGGAAAAGAAGGCCACGAGAATATTTAGGAGGAATCCATGGGAATATTATAACGTCAATGAAAAAAAAGAAAATTTGAATTCGTTATTGCGATCTTCGGAGTGTCAGGGCGATCGTAAATCGATTATGATCCATGTAATTCGTTATTAGATCGTAAAACGAATATCTTTGGTCTTGTTATCGATAATAACCGATACCTGTTTACTTCGTAACGAATCTCGTAATAATAATCTACAGGAGGAGCAAGAAAAGAGCCGGACGTAAGACGAAATTGCGCTCGAGGATAAAAATGAAAGGGAGAAAGAAAGACAAAATCATGGCGCATACTTTCGCTTGGTCCAACCTAATGGGAGTTTCACGTTCCTCCGGCTGTGAAGAACAAAAAAAAAAAAAAAAAAGAAAAAAGAAAAAAAAGAGAAAAAAGAAAAAAAAGAAAAAAGAAGAAGAAAAAAAAAAAGAAAACACGAGAGTAGCGAGGGTTCGCTCGACCCAATTTCCAGACTTTCATTTTTGAATGACGCGCTCATAAAATCGCACAAGGTATAGAAATCCGCGTGTAACATCGACACGCTTAATGTCGACTTCTCTCGGTGAAAAGTCGTACGGTGTTAATTAAAAATACGCGGTGTAATAAGCCGAGCGATTATCGTTTCCCTTCCTCTAATCTGCATTTATAATTGAACGATCAAACATTTGCCGTTGCTTTTTCATTCTCGTAGTATCAACAACGCAAACTATTATCGTGCGAAAAGCGTCTTATTATTATACGGCAACACGTCGATTATGTCCATGCGCGTAACTACTGTCGAACTGCCGTGTAATTGACCGTAAAACAAAGGCTTTATCCTTGACGAGTCCAATACCTTTACGTATATTATAATTCTGCGTGCTTTCAGATATTGCTTGGCTCCCTTTTCGTCGCCTCCACCAATGGCGATCCAATCAGAACGAAGAAAGAGTAAGTTCACGTAAAAATAATTAATCAATTAAATTGCGCAAACAACGAGGAGTCATACATCAGAGAAAAAGATACATTTTACCTTGTAGTAATCGTAAATATTTTTAGGGCACCACCTAGTCCACAGTATGGCCCGCCAGCTACTTCTTACGGAGTACCGAACGTAGGTCCTTCGGATTCGTACGGTGTTCCACCAGCACCATCGTCGTCTTATGGTGCTCCATCTGGACCATCCTCTTCTTACGGTGCCCCGTCTGGGCCATCATCGTCCTATGGCGCGCCATCTTCCAGCTACGGAGCCCCATCCTCCGGGCATGCCTCATTTGGGGGTGATCACGGATCCTTCGGAGGAGCCGATCATGGATCGTTAGGCGGTGGATCGTCCGACAGTGGTTACGGAGGTGATCATGGTTCGCTAGGCGGCGCCGGCGATGGCGGTTTCGGTGGTGATTTTGGATCGTACGGAGGAGGACATCACGGGGCTGGAGGAGGCGGCGGCGGTGGTGATTTTGGATCGTACGGAGGAGGACATCACGGGGCTGGAGGAGGCGGCGGCGGTGGTGATTTTGGATCGTACGGAGGAGGACATCACGGGGCTGGAGGAGGCGGCGGTGGTGATTTTGGATCGTACGGAGGAGGACATCACGGGGCTGGAGGAGGCAGCGGTGGTGATTTCGGATCGTACGGAGATGGACATCACGGGGGTGGAGGAGGCGGCGGTGGTGACTTCGGATCGTACGGAGGTGGACATCACGGGGGTGGAGGAGGCGGCGGTGGTGACTTCGGATCGTACGGAGGTGGACATCACGGGGCTGGAGGAGGCGGCGGTGGTGATTTCGGATCGTACGGAGGTGGACATCACGGGGCTGGAGGAGGCGGCGGTGGTGATTTTGGATCGTACGGAGGAGGTGGAGGAGGAGGAGGATCTGCGCTTGGTCCCATTTACGGTCCACCCTCGCAATCCTACGGTCCTCCGGCGGCCTCCTACGGTCCGCCTGGTCACGATCAGCCGAAGGGAGTATGGAAAAAAAAGCTCACGTGGAAGGCCGAATGGAAGCAGATATGGAAAACGGAGTCGAAGCTAACGTGGAAACAGGAATGGAAAAAGGTTCAGGTACCAATTTGGAAGGAAATACAGGTGCCAGAATGGAAGGAAATTCAAGTGCCAGCTTGGAAGAAGGTACAAAAGCCAATTTGGAAGGAGATCCAAGTACCCATTTGGAAGGAGATTCAGGTACCAGCTTGGAAGAAAGTTTGGAAGCCTGTTTGGAAGGAGATACAAGTACCAATTTGGAAGGACGTTCAAGTGCCCGACTGGAAGAAGATTTGGATACCAGAATGGATAAAGATCGGTATTCCCGGGGAACAATACGTCGGCAAGGATCAACACGGTTGGCAATATACCAGTCACGATCTCTGGAAGAAGAAACTCATTTGGAAGCCGATCTGGAAGAAAATTTGGAGGACCGAGAAGAAGCAAGCTTGGGCTACGGATAAGAAGCTCGAATGGAAAGCCGAATGGAAGCAAATTTGGAAAACCGAAAAGAAACAAGTATGGGTGACCGATAAGAAACTTGTATGGAAGGAAGAGTCCGTACAAGTTTGGTTACCTAAAAAACAACAGATTTGGGTCACGCAAAAGAAGCAGGTGTGGAAGGACGAATGGAAAAGCAAGTGGGTACCGGTTTGGAAGAACGTACAAGTACCGGCCTGGAAGAAGATTTGGAAGCCCGTTTGGGAGAAAGTTTGGGTACAAATAGAATCTCATCACGACGGAGGCCACCATGGTTACAAGTAATACGATAATATTAACGTATTCGTTAGGATATCAAAGTTAACTTCGTAGTTGACTTTTTTTCCAAAGTTCGTAGAATGTGTTTCAATTATGGGTCGATAATTTCAGGCTCGACGATAGTTCCCTGTTAGACGCGATTATGGAATAACGAATGGAATAGAAAGTATAGTGTTTCGTCGAAATAAGAAGGACAGAGAATAGTTTTGGCTCGTGATATTCCGTAACTTCATTATTCCGTAAATGTCGAATAAATATCAAGACTTGCTCCGCCCCCTCCCCCTCCACCCCTCCACTGTAAATAAGGTGATTAAAAGATTGCAAGCGCATCGATATTTTTGTACGTTTTGCGTTTACTATAATCTAATAAATATTTTTTTTTTACCACGTGTACGTCTAATCGATTGATATCCCGAATAGGCCGATGATCCAGTTGACGAAACTTTCACTTTGTACATAATCAGTTTGGATTGTTCCAAACGATCAATCTGATTAATCCAGACGAGGAAGAGAAAAGGGAAGAAAGGAAGAATAATATTCTTGGGAAGGAAGAAAAAGAACGATTGTTTTTTGAAGTTTAAGCAAGTCTAATCGAATGAAGTCGGTAATAAGTAATCGGTAGTAGCTTTCCCGTTCATTCGATGAAAGTGCAATTTTCTAGGCGACGGAATAGGATTATCGCAGGAGGACAATGGAAAGGGAAAAGGAAGATGCTTTCCAGGGAAGCGTATATGCAGATGTCAGGGTCGCGAGACGGACTCACGACCTTTACTTTCTCCGTGATCGCGTTGGAGTAAGTGTGGGATGATCGAGAAATAAAGAATCTACCAAGAGAGAACGTGGAAGTCGGTGGGAGAACGGAAGTAGCACGACCGGTTCGTCTTCTCCGAGGTCTCCTTCCGAGTTTCGATGCAAAAACCAGTATCTATTAAACGCATCGAAGAAAGTGGATGGCGTTTTCGAGTCGACGAAAAAAAAAAAAAAGGAAAAGAAAAAGAAATAATCTCCCCTAATGAATAAATTAGTTGTACGATAGATGAACATATGTTCAAATCATGTACGATGAGATGCCTCTTATTAATCAAGACGAAATCTTTACAAGTTAAATCCTAATTAAGAGCTATCTCCTCTTTTTTTCTCATTTATTCCGTTTATTTACAGGATCATGCCGAAACTAGGTTAGATACTTTGTTAATTATCAACTTCATTAATGGTTCCGTGCATTCGATCTGCACGTTCATCCATCGCCTTCGTCTCGGACGATGATGAGATTTTATCTCTTTGGCAGAGAGTAACGCGTAACTACATAAATTATACAGTAGAAAATACAAGTTGATTTATGGATGTCTATATTACTTACTACTTTGAGGTATTCCAATATGATTTACAAGCGGGAATGCGATTTATATAAACTTCCGACGACGAAAATAACGGCGCTTCTTGTATCTGCTTGCAAAGTGTAAGGACGTTTCGAGCGATTGGTAAATACCTGTGTTAATAATAAATAGAGGAAAATAAGCATAACTTGAAGAATTTACTGCAAAAATATCTTTTACGAATATTTTCTATTCGATGATCGTATTGAATGGCGTTCGCTTCGAATACAGCAAGCGAAAATGACACTTGCGATCGTGCGTAGAGCAAATTTAAAAGTTATTTCCCCACCACGTTCGATATATTATTGCTCTAACGTTTACCACCACCACCACCACCACCACCACCACGTATACTTTCCCAGGATCTTTCTTTATATGACTTTCTAGCGTTTAAAGTAGGTAGTGGGACATTCGTCAAAGTTTTTCCCTCTCTTCTTATAAACTACCGTCTCCTCTCCATAGAGTTTCGTTCATTTTAATTATTACAAATTAATCGACAATTTTAGCTTTTCCTCGTTTCAGAAACGTTCTAGTTTTAATTAATTAATCCGACCAATTTTACATTGCGCATTTCGTTTCGAACGTCGTTTATAAGACGAGTTTCCTGCCATCGAAAGTCGTTAATACTTTATGTACGGCACACCATAGCCCATGAAGACTTATATACGAATGCCGGTGTTACTCAATAGAAAGCGAAACGTGCATATGATAGATTTATAACCGAAACTTTTAGACTATTCTCGGGGCTCTATGGGTAAGCTCTTTGAAATCGTCAACGTAGTCGAAGTATCAGCTATGAAAATATTTCGATGTTGGTCAATTGTCGTAGGTTATGCAGAACGCGAATAGCCAAGGATTGTCTTCATAAAGTAAGCCCGAGACTGGCAAGGCCACTTTCACGTAAATATATACAGACAGAAGAGACGAGCATGTGCGCACGTTTCTTTCCTTTCCTTCGTTTCTTTGTCTCTCTGATCTCTTCCATCCGGTTCCTTTATCCAGTGGCTCTCAATTCTTTCCTCGACTAGAATATCACAAAATTCTTATAGCTATTCTTTAATTATAAAAATCGATTTAATAGAGGACCTTTAATTAGATCGCAATAAGGGTTACACCTAACGGAGTTAGGATGTAACGATCTTTTGACTCTGATGGCTCGAGTGACTCTAACGGAATCCGTTAGGCATACCTATATGAAGATTTCACTTCTTAGGTCGCGTCGTTGATCGTAGATCTTAATAAATTTCACTCTCGAAAGGCGATAGCACCGAGGATAGTTATCGGTACATCCTTGTACCGGGTTCTACCTACATATCCGTATGTAAGCGACTCTCGCTCGTTACATATAGCGGAAGTGTCTGCACCATTGATATCTTAAAAAGGTCGAAAACCTGCTCGTCACGTTCATTTTCTTCTTATTCCCGTGCCTCTTCGTACTCTCCTTTCGGAACACAACTTCGCGATTCAACAAGGATATACGTATGTATATACCTTTCTCATCCGTGACTTTCCCGCGGTGGACGACCCACGGGGGCAGGGAGGGGCATAGATAAAAGTAGAGAAGCATCGAACCATCTGCGTGGGAAATCCTTTTATATATTTACGAAATAAGGTGAATGAAAAGAATGACATAGAAAAATTCACTATTTTTCTAAGTTAATACGCACGCATAGTTAAAAAAATCTTCTCTATTATGGCAATGCCAGAACTCGGTAACGATTCTTCGGGTAAAACGTATATTCTACCATAATGACTTCCACTATCCTCGAGAATACGTTCAGGATCATAAAGCTGTTTATAATGAGGAAAGTTAATGACAGACAATTTAGATGTTAGCACGTCCACGTTAGCGCCAACCTTAAATCTGTCAGAAAAATTAGTAGGACATACGAATGTTTCTTTTATCTCTCTTTTTTCTTTTTCTTTTTATCGTTCTTATAAAAATTCTTGCGATTTTAAATATGATCGATCGATCGATCCATCTAGAACAGTTATTTCTTTAATAATTTCGTTCCTCTTCGATCGTATCTACGACTACATATATACGATCAAAATGTACGTAATGCGAAGAAGAAGGACTTGGTAGGAGGGAACGGTATCATTGGCACGCTACGATAACAGACGGTTATGGTTCAGTGCCGGGCTCTTACATCAATTGCCCACTTGCACTTGTTACTTTCACTGAGCAACTCTTCTTTTTACGCCGAAACGGCCGGATGTTCGACTTTACATCGGGCCGCATGTACACATAGCCACGTTCTCTATTTAACGTTTGCGTTCGAGCGTTCCGTTGAGGCTAAATGCCAGAACGGAATCAGCCTAACTCCTTTAACGCAAGAAATGATGTAACGGTAAATTAGCATAGGTCCTTCAAATTATATAGATTAATAATTATCAAGCATTACTAATACGCGGTATGCAAAAATTCTGATCGTTCGATTTAGTTATCGTACGATGTTAGATGACGATTGTTCGTACTTTTGCTCCATGGGAGGGTATTTCCAATATCGAATCGATGAAGACGTGTCTAGAATAGATATTTAAGAATGAGTACAAACTATCCTATCGATTAGCCAATACGGCGTTCTTTCGTGTTTATAGTAGTGGACCAGATTCCAGTAGTCTTTCGACTACGTCACTTTTGCTTTCGTAAGAAAGGATCACGAGTTTTTCCCTTCGACTCGACCCAAATATTAAAGAAGAAAACTTTCGAGAGCTTGTATAATAAGTATTTCAAAGGAACCGAACGAGAGAGAGAGAGAGAGAGAGAGAGAGAGAGAGAGTGGTACTGGGCCTTACGTACGTCAAATAGGCCCCTCAATATGGAATTTCTAAAATACATATCGATCTAACTATTTACCGTCACACCTTTGACACTTTTCAAATATTAGATAGATCGTTTGTGAAGGAGGATCATTCTCCTAAAAATAAGAGGGGAAAAAACCAATGATTCTGCTTCTTTTGCGCTGTGTAATAATGGAAACCGTGATCCGTTCGCCCACATATTACCTGGATGAGTTTCTTCGAATAAAATCAAGATATATCTTAGACGTAAATGTATATTTGAATAATTCCTATTTCGAACTTTCCGGAAGTGTTGATATGGGTCACGGTGAAACGTTTCTCGGTATGCCTATTGCTCTCGCGTGTCTACCTTTGGAAATCTGGAGCGATCATGTAATCGTAGCGACTGATGAAATCGTTATAACCAACGATACGTTTCGTTTTTGGACGAGACAATTGTTCAAAAATATATATAAATATATATCTACGAGATTTTTTAAGCGGAAACATATAAGGCAGAAACTCCAACGAGAAGAACCGAGTGAAGGTCGTTATTTGTGAAATAATAACAAGACGCTTTTAGATGAATCGTCCGCGTTGCGTTTGCGATTATCAATTCATTAGTAATGGTTCAAGTATAGCACATATACGAATAATATTGCAATTTTTATGAGAGTGACGTTCCTAATCTATTAAATTCTAGACTTGAAGCCATCATCTTGGAAGAAGAGAAAAAGCAATTATTGTCCGGTCCAGTTTAGGAACCGAGAGACTTTACTTGCGAGACCAATATTTCAAATAATAAAATCCAAGAGACAACTCGGGACGAAAATAAATGTTCCTAACATTGATAGCTTCGTGACCACGAACGTACATCCGGATTCATTTATGTTCTCTCAGTAAGCAATAAACTTGACCTAAAAGAAAAGGAAAGTAAGAACAAGAGCGATCGCTCTAACATTTGGAATAGCATTTTTTAAACTATAGGTTACGAGTCCCTAATCAATTGGTGCTTTGATGATAATAGACATTGGATTGGAATCGTATAATCATCGAGAAAAAATCGATGAAATTTTCGATAATATCTCGAAACTCTTCATGTTTCCCCAAAAGTCAGGAAAGCTCGGAGAAGAAGAATCTGGAGCAAGAGGCATATAGCCTTGACGCATAACCTTGCTCCGTGAACTTCGACGTCATGGTCGAAAGTACAACTGGTACTTGTCCGTGCTCGAATAAGTCATGGCCCGTTAAGATCGGATCGTAGACTCCGATCACTTTCTCCGACCGATGGCCTGGTCGAGGACAGGCAAAGAGGAAGGCAGAAAAGAGGGAAGAAATAAATAAGAGGAAAAGAAGAAATTAATAGATAAAAAAAAATATCGAAAGCAGGTGGACCGAGAAAGAAGGAAAAGGAAGGTGAGTTTCGATCACCATCATGATCAAGACTAATACAAACATGGACAGAGTCGGGTATACTAGCGGAATCGGCGAGTTCAGGACAGTCAGACTCGAGAGTATCTTTTTCTCCACCCAGGTGAGTCCACCTCCACCGTACTCGACCAACAGCCCCACCGCGTCTCCAATTGCCACGACTTTCCGCTTTGGCTCCTTCCTTCTGTCCCCGGGGGAGGATACGCGCCTATATAACTACGGCGTTCCACTGATTGGACGAAGTAAGCCACGTTTTCCAGCGTCTAGGGAAGAAGAGAACGCAGCCCGAGTCCAACGGGCGGCACTCCAAGAAATATGAGGATTCGCCCGGGATGCGCGGTCAGTGGGAACAAATTCTTTCTTCTTTTCTTAATCTCTTATTTTCTCGGTTTGGTTTCTTTAACTTCTTCTTCTTCTTTCGCCTCGACATTGATGATTATTAAGTAGCGATTATAATCAGAAGATGCCGATCTTGGTCTAGTTTAATCGAATTCATATATATATATATATATATATATATATATATATATATATATATGTATATATATATATATATGTATGTATGCCGTTCGATTAAGAATAATAAGATGTAAATATATATATCTTGTATGTGAAATTCGTTGTCGGTCCGGTGGGACGAGTCGATTAAAGAATGATTCAAATTCTGTTAACATTTTTTAGCGGAATTAATTTTCTACTGAGCGCGCTAAAAAGCGAAATCGATTTAACAGAAGGAATTATAGTTGATTGGTTGTCATTGATTATCGTGCGTCAGTGAAATTCGAAAGTTCTTTAGCGTGTTCGACAGGCCCTTGCGATTTCACTAACTGAACAAGCTGTGAAGGAACTAAAAAGAATTTTTCTGATATGCGTTATGTGTGTCGCTTCTACTTCGGATAAAATTGAAAACAATGCAAACTAAGTATTTACCGATCCTCCGTGTCTGAAAGTTTCACAATAAATTATTATGGAATGAATGCCATTGAAGTGGATAGACTGATATCTCATAGTGAAATTCTATAATTTTCTTGTAATTGCAACGTTTCCAGACTGCACTAGCAGTGCTACTGCAGATCGTTCTTGTGGCGGGCAAGGCTTTGGAGCAAACGCAGCAAATACAGTTACAAGTGCGGCAACAACAGCAACAACAACAACAACAACCGCAGCAAGTCCCGTACGTATATTTCAATACTTTCTCGAATAATATACTGACTTAGAATGAGCCAATAAATGTGTGTACACTTATTGGCTTCATTATTATTATTATTATTATTATTATTATTATTATTATTATTATTATTGTTATTATTATTATTGTTGTTGTTGTTGTTGTTGTTGTTGTTGTTATTAAAAGAGGAAAATGTTGATACACACACGCGTGTACGCGCGCGCACACATACACACACGCACACGCACACACACGCAGGTACGGTACAGCGGCTGAGAAACGATTGGCCGATTGGAACGGAGATGCCGGGGGTCATTATGGCGGAGATGATTATGGTGGTAGTTTAGCTGGTGGAGATTACGGTGGAGATGTCGGAGGTGGTGGAGATGACGTTGGGGGAGCGATCGAGGAACACCACGTGCAAGAACATCACGACGATCATCACGATCATGGGTACTGGAAAAAGAAATTGATTTGGAAAATAGGTTGGAAGAAAATTTGGAAACCAGCTCAAAAACAAATTTGGAAACCTGCGTGGAAGAAGATTTGGAAGCCTGTTTGGGAGCCGACAAAGAAAGCCGTTTGGAAGGAAATCCAAGTACCAGCGTGGAAAAAGATTTGGAAGCCAGTATGGAAGGAGATACAGGTGCCAGTGTGGAAAGAAATTCAGGTACCTGCGTGGAAAAAAATTTGGAAGCCTATATGGGTGCCTATCAAAGTTCCAGCTTGGAAAGAGATTCAAGTGCCCGATTGGAAGAAGATTTGGAAACCCGTGTGGAAGGAGATAAAGGTGCCAGCTTGGAAGGAAATTCAAATACCGGCGTGGAAGAAACTTTGGATACCGGAATGGGTGAAGATCGGTATACCCGGTGAACATTATCACGGTACGGACCATCATGGCTGGCAATATACCAGTCACGATTTGTGGAAAAAGAAACTGATCTGGAAACCGGTATGGAAAAAATATTGGAAACCGGCGAAGAAACAAATATGGATACCGGACAAGAAGCTCGAGTGGAAGGAAGCATGGAAGCAGATTTGGCGACCTGCCAAGAAACAAATCTGGGTCGAGGACAAGAAGCTCGCGTGGAAGGAAGAATGGAAACAGATATGGAAGCCGGACAAGAAGTTGATTTGGGTGCCGGACAAAAAGTTGGAATGGAAGGAAGCTTGGAAGCAGATTTGGAAAACGGAAAAGAAACTCGAATGGATACCGGATAAGAAATTAGCTTGGAAGGAAGCATGGAAGCAGATTTGGGTACCAGCTTGGAAAGAAATTTGGGTGCCCGCCTGGAAGAAGATATGGAAACCGGTATGGATATCGGAATGGTTCCCTAACGAGGATCACCATCATCATCAGGGATGGGCCGATCGAAAGGACAGTCAAGGACAGAGCTCCCAAACAGTCCCACTTAGTCCCGAGTTAGTCGCAGGAAATCAAAATAAGAGCGAGCAGGAACAGCTAGTCGAGAAGAATCAAGTTAGGTGGAACAGATCCTTCGAAGGGGATGTTAAGTCACCGGCAGAAAGTTTGTTACCACCTCCTATTCCAACGTCGAATCGAAACGCCGTCCCTTCCAACTTTACCTTTCGCAATCGTTGATCCGTCTTGAAAGCTCTGATGCGAATGGACCAACTCGTAATACCTGTACAAATATTTCACTCTAAGAGTATTGTAACATATGTCCCTTGTGTATATATTATCTTAATAAGCTTAATATAAGCTTAAGATATCCCTTCGAGGTACTTCATTTTGTTTCTCGTTTTGACGCTTCAGGGAATCTTATCGCTCTTATCCTTCTTTTTCTTTCTTTCGTTTTATACCAATTTCCTTTTGTTGTATTATCGTTTTCCTTAGTTTTTTATTTTCTTTTTTGTTAATTAATGACGTTACGAATAAAGTTTATGAATATTTTGTTAATATCCCTATAGTTTTGTCCCTTTTTAAGGTTCCTTTTTAAGATCGCGTCACATGATGGTATGATATATGTAGACGACGTGCTCTGTATATGACGCAACGTGCCTACGAGGCACGCACTCCTGCGCGTCCGATACCTGCGGGTGAAAGTAGGCTCCGTTATAGTGGAAGGAGCCTACGTTTGTTTCGTACATGGAAGAAGAAGTCCGTATTCTCCGGTGAAAGTATTCGGCGCCCACGCTTCTTTTCTCTCCAACGATTGTATAAATTAATTACTAGCATAGAACCGCACGTTTCTAAAGTTTTAAACGTCGGTTAAAAATAGAAGCACATTAATGTATAGTAATGCGACATTAGCGAGAAAGAGGGAGACACAAAAGACTAGATTCCATCGATCACGATGGACCGATTGAGAAGATAAAAAGTGAAAAGCCTACTTTTCACTTTCATCGGCTTTCCTTATATATTTCCTAGGTTAGAGAGTATTTTCCAAGCAAACTTGTTTTTTCTTTATTCACAATGCTAAAATAGATAATTATGAGCGATTATAGTTGACGAATGAAGAATATCAGCTGTTAAATATTCCGGAAATGATAAAAAAGAAATCACTAAAAAAGAGATAAAATGATCTAGAATTTCATTGACTTCATTATTTCAACATGAAATTTTCGCGTAGAATGTTGTAATTCTTTTCATTGAACGCAGCGAAGTTCCTTGTTAAACAGAATCGATTCTAAAGATCTAAGAATAAAGTAAATATCGACAATTAACGGAGCTTGCTCGCAAACCTGAACAACAAATGTAATTCATGATTATTAATTTCACCCAATATTACGTTACCTCTCTTCTAAAATTATCTTATCGATAGGATTCATCATGAAATATTTATACTCCTTTATACGATTACAGTCTTTTATGCCGAAGCAGGAAACTTTACATATATTTTAAAAGTAGAATAGCATTTGTCAAACGTTTTACATAGACAAACATTTCTTTTGGTTCGCCGTTAAACTTTTGTAAGAGTGAATAAATCAATTTTTTTTTTTTTTTTTAATAAGAAATGAGCAGAGACTATATTCGTCTAATATATTCGTCTAAGGTCACAAACACATCACCTTGATAGCATCGCAGAGTTCAGTTGTATTTGTTCTCTGTACACATAGCTATATGCGATATTCCTTTTGTAATGTATAAATATAAATATAAATATAAATACATATATATATATACATGCGTGTATGTGTCTCTCTCTCTCTCTCTCTCTCTCTCTCTATATATATATATATATATATATATATATATATATATATATATATATACACATAGATCACAAAGAGAACAGTACCGTCAGTGCGAGCGAAGATGTTGTTGACGACGATCTATCTTCTTTTGATAATTTTCTGTCTCTTTTGCACCTACGATTGCTTTAAGCCAAGACATTTCCCACCTGGTATGTCCAATCAATAAAACGTATCTAGAAATAAGAAATTAGTTTCCGATGAATCTCAATTAATAGGAAAAGTGAGAAACGCCAAAGTGACAATGGTCGTGCGAAAGTATTATCTCTTTCGTACGTCCAAATCAAAAAAAGAGGATAAAAATAATTCTTATATACAGGTCCTGCTTGGTTACCGATAATAGGATGTTTAGCGGCTTTCAAACGATTACAAATTAAATACGGATTTTCCCATTTGGCATTTAAAAAATTAGAGGAAACTTATGGACCGATCGTGGGATTGAAATTGGGACGTCAAAAGATCGTTACGATCTCGACTTATGATTTCGTAAAACAAGCTTTGCTTCAGGATGAATTTAATGGTCGACCAGAATCATTCTTCTTCAAGATTCGTGCCTTTGGAAAGAAAAAAGGTTTTATTTATGTTATAATTATTTACTAATTCGTAGTCGGGACTCACCGTTTGAAATTGTTTGTTAGGAGTGTTGTTCACCGAAGGTCAAACGTGGTCTCAATGTCGAAGATTCACGATGCGTCACCTGCGAACATTCGGCTTGGGTCAATCAATGATGAACAAACGATTGACCACGGAAGCACAATATCTCGTGGAGAATCTACGAGAACAGAGCGAGCACGGATCGGTGCTGATGCATAACGCCTTTGACGTAGCCGTTATCAACGCGCTTTGGACTATGTTCGCCGGTCATAGATTCGAATACGACGATGAAAAGTCGAAAGAAATATTGGAAACTGTTCATAATTCCTTTAGGTGAAAAATATTCGCTCTTATTTACTTTTCTTTTTTTTTTCTTTTTACGATAAAAGAGAGAGAAAAAATCTTAAAAAGGATACAAAATGTTTGTTCTTCTTAATTAAAAAGGAAGAAGAAAATGTATCTTTCTTCGGGTATTTTCTTCATTACTTGAAATTCAAATGTTAAATAATAATTATTTAATTATTCGTTTAAATAACATAGAAGAAGAAGTTTTTCGGTTGCGTGTCTTATAAGATTGTAGATTTGTCTTATAAAAATGTAGGCTAACGGATACTATGGGTGGACTTTTGTCCCATATGCCCTTTTTACGTTTCATCGCGCCGAAATGGTGTAATTACGACGAGACCATGAGCCTTCTCAGAAAGCAATGGAAATTTATCGAGGAAGAAATTACCAAGCACGAACTAGAATTGACTGATAAAGAACCGCGGGACTTGATCGAAGCTTTTCTTCTTGAAATAGCGTCACGCAAAGGGAACGATTCCAATGACATATTCGATCGTAAGTTCTAACTCTTGTTTTCTAAGGAACTACGGTCTTATTCGTGGGTACACGTTGAAAATAAAGAGAATTATTAGGCGAGAATTTATTGATCCTGTGTCTCGATCTCTTGCTTGCTGGTACCAAAACGACGAGTGACATGTTGGCGATTACAATATTATTTTTATCGTTGAATCGTCAATGGATAAAGCCACTTCAAGAAGAATTGGACAAGCAAACCGGCAGAACGCGGCCGCCAACGTTCGAGGATTTCTCATCCTTACCAATGATAGAAGCCTTTTTAGCAGAGGTAAATTATATCGTTAAGTTAACATGTTAATAAAATAATGCAAGATGCTTAAGAATGTTGTCTAATCATTTGAACAGGTACAAAGATACTTGATTATGGCACCCTTTGGGGTACCACACAAAACCATGGTGGACGTTGACTTTAATGGATATCTCATACCTAAGGTCAGATTTCAGAAAATTTGGAAAATTTTGTAAATTGGAACGTAGGAAGAAAATGTTGAAGAAGTTTCTTTCTTTTTAGGATACATTGATACTTTTCGACTATTATAGCGTTCATTATGACCCAACTTATTGGGATCATCCGGAAGAATTTAGGCCTCAACGTTTTCTCGATAAGAACGGTCAATTTTGTCAAAGCAATGCAAACATACCGTTCGGATTAGGTAATTTTTTATTTGAAATAAGATTATATGCTTTCATTGATTATCTTCTAATAACATCATTTTTAGGAAAGAGACGATGTCTCGGAGAATTACTTGCTCGTTCAACATTTTTCTTATATTTCGTCTATTTTATATATTATTTCAATTTCGATATTTCACCTATACATGACATACCCGATTCAAACGATTGCTACGATAGTTTCACTTTATCACCGAAACCGTACTATCTCAAGCTCTCGATGAGATCCGATATAAAGCACTGAAATGTACGCCACGTGGCACATGCCACCGACGATAGATTTGGACTTCTGCGAAACAGCTTGATTTCGTCGAACGCGTAAAACGACTTTTACGCGGTTGAAACAACAAACTGTATTCTAACGAAGATTTTCTTCCGAGACGCCAAACAAATGTGGCGTCGTTTAACGTTTAGAGATTGTCTGATCTTGCTTGAGTTATAAATTTACTTCAAATAAATCCAATAATTATTATTTATTATTTTTATTATCATTAGTGATTAAAATGATAATTTGTGCAGAGAGAGAGAGAGAGAGAGAGAGAGAGAGAGAGAGAGATGGGGGGGGGGGGGAGATAGGAAGAGAGACAAATCTTTTTTTAATAAAAAATCCGTTTCTCCCTTGTTTTACTTGAAAATATAAATGGTTATTACATATAAGTAGATTTGGAAAATTAATCGAAATCTAATATTATCAAGTAATACGAAATCATGTTTGATAGGATAAAAATATATAACCGAGCTCATGAACATTTTCAAAGAAAAGAAGAAAAGAAAAAGTTAAAGTTATAAGGTAAAGATTACGGTACAACTATCGTCTCGTATGGTTTTGGTGCTATCGTTAGACCTGGAATTGCTTCGACGACATAAGGCTTTTGGCCTTGTACAGGAAGTAACGCGTATTTTTGCATAATACCAACGAAGAGTAGGAAAAGAGCGGATTTTGCCAAATGTTCGCCAGGGCAACGTCTGTTTCCTAATGAAAAAAAAAGAAGTTAAAAACTTAAACCGATTCAACGATATTATTATGCGTTCGAATAATGTGGATTGGAAAAGACGAGAATAAATTTGAAGAATCGTAAGGAAAAGAAATGAATTCGTAGTAGTTTTACCCTTGCCAAAGAGCACCAAGTTCTTATCCGGTTGATAAGCGTTATCCTTAAAGAAACGTTCCGGTTTAAATTCATGCGGATTCGCATAGAAATCTGGATCCATATTGATGCTATATAAATTGATGAGGATAACGGTATTCTTTGGTATCGAATAACCTTCCAAGATCGTATCTTTAAAGGCACGTCGCGGACCTATTATTGGAGTTATTGTATACATACGTTGAACCTCGGTTATAAAAGCCTCTACATAAGGGAGCCTGTGACAATAAAAAAATTTCAGCTTTGTACAAGGCCATAAGAAATAATAATAATAAAAACTAACTAACTAACTTGATTCTATCTTCCAACTTTGGAAATTCGTCCAATTTTATCTTTGTCGTTATCTCTTCTCTTACTTTCTTTTGTATATCTTGATGAACGACCATGTGCAAAAAAAGAAAATCCAAGGTAGTGGTGGTGGTGTTAAAGCCGGCAATAAAGAGATCCAATAGTATCATCAGCAATTGCTCCTCTAGAAAAATATTGAATAGATCGATATGCGTGGATAGGAAAATGAATGATTTCTTTTTTTACCTGTAAAAATGTTTTTCGATCCTTTCTGATCGTACATCTCACGAAAGAACATATCGATTAAATTGGACTCGTTACCAGATACATAATTCTTCTTATGATCATATATTATTTCCTAAATGATAAACAAATTAAATAAGAAGGTCATTAAGATCGTTTTGTCAAAGACGAAATACACCCCTCCTACCGTTAGGAAGTTTTTCAATTCATCGTTGATTTTCACGAGAAGATTGTAACCCGATATCTCCGGTGCGATATAACGAATCCAAGGAAAAGTAGATAGAATTCCTCCAACCATGTCGAAGGCACGAGCACGTCGTTCCATCAGATCGTTAAAATATCGCAATCTATACGTAATAATATAGAAGCTTATTTTTATATTAATTATGTATCTATATAATTATATAGATACATAATTTTAATAAATATTATGTATCTATATAATTATATAGATACATAATTTTAATAAATACATAATTTTAATAAATATTATGTATCTATATAATTATATTAATTATGTATCTATATAATAGATACATAATTAATATAAAAATAAGCTTCTCTATATCTCTGAAAATATTTCAAAGGAATCGTGCAAATACGCACTTCGAAACGTCGTTGATTCGCTTTCCCGTTGTAAAAGTCCAAAGAACGTTTATGACGGCGGGTGCGATAATTTCCTTCATTATATTTATACCACCTTTTTTTAGATTTTCGATAATTACAACCAGTTCATCCTGGATGAGCTTTGACATCTCCCGTTTGCCATATCCAACAGTCTTTAGTGCTCTTACTACCCATAATCTAACATCTTTCCATTCCGTTCCATCGTTCATAGTAATACCTATATATATATATATATAGGTATTATATATATATGATATGATAAATACAATATGTAATATAAAGATGTACATTCTGTCTCGGGCAAGAAATTATTTCGTTAATGCGTTACTCAGTAAAACTTATAATTCAAGTACCTATTATATATTCATAAACATAAATCTTTTAGTATCTAAAATTGATAAGAAAGAACAAAAATTTCTTTATCTATTACTAATAATAATGCACATACTAAGTTTTAAGCTTACCTTTCCGTATTCCCATGTTACGTAACTTAATAAATTCGTTCCAAGGACGACCATCAAAATCATCGCTACATAGTAATTTGTGAACGGTTGTCATGCCGGAAACCACAATAATGTTACGCATACCTAATCTTAACATTATTACATCGCTTTTATATCTTTGAGCAAGCTTCCAAAATGCTACGTGCTGACTACCGTGTTTACGAACCAATCGTTTCAAAAGAGATTGATTTCCAATAAACGGCCAAGAAAAGGGTCCTGAAAATGTATCGGCTTACATTTAACATTTCACAAATATGTACAATTATATTTATAATATATTAATTATATAAAGTATCAGTTATGTAAAAGCTAGTATCGGATGCGACAATATCATTCATCATACCATTAGGTACTTTCACACGGCTATCATATAATTATTATAATATCGATTAATAATATTTATACCTGGTGGAGAATTATTCTGTTTCCATCGTTGTTTATTTTTAAAGATTATCAACAAAATAATCACTATGAAAAGTAATAATACACTGACATACATTATCAAAGCTCTCTTTCTTTTCCTGTTGTTAATTCTATTTCAAGCACTAAGATAATAACTAAATGGTTCAATATAATATTAGATCATAATATTGTAAAAAAAAATATATCATCGAATAGTATCTGTATGATTTATATCACACTTTGATAAAAAAATCAATGTAGTATTCAAAGTACTTGGCTCTTTGCCCGTAACTATAATGGATGTCGAAGGTATGAAAAAAAAAAAAGTTTTCTAGCTGGCCGTATGCGGACGAATACATGTACTGGCACATACGTTAGAAATATTTATACTGTAACCATCGAAAAGAGCAGGGATAGGTCGAATGGTAGCTGAACCTCGAACCCAATAAAATGACGACGCAGTGTTAATGATGATTTCGTTAACATGTTTAGGAAAAAGATGTAAAGTAATTCATGTTTCGAACCTCGACAAAACAATAATTCATTGTTGATAGTGCTTATACTAGAATGTTAATAACAACAATTTTCGCCTGTGTTCAATCAACGTGAGACTTTGTTTAAGTTTGACCAATTGCAATAAAACTATTGTGAGAAGCTCGAAACACGAGATCTCGAATGAAAAGTAATCGAAAGTACAATAATTATATAGTATCATTATACGATAAAAGATAACGATTCGATCATTATGTAATCAAGGCGAAATTTCGAGTGTTAGCATGGAAAAGATAATTAATACTATTGGGCTTTATGGCTTATTATCTCTATAACCGAAAGAATAATATATTCCTTATTGTATTGTAAGCATAAATGTTATTTCCATTCTACATTTATACGCGTGATATCACATTAAATACATTCATTGATTAACGCGTTGACTCTAATATCGCATATATTTATTTATATTTCTTTAATTATCTCATAAGCATCTATAAGGAGAAAAAAACTGAAACAAAAGAACTTAATTATAATTTTCATTGAGATTTTCATGAAATGTAATTATACACTTTTTGTTCACTGCTCCATATATATATATATATACATATATACACATACATATATATATATGTGTATATATATATATATATATATATATATATATATGTATGTATGTATGTATGCATATGTGCACGCACACACACACACACACACACACACACACATCTTTACATTGACAAATCGATAACACAACAATAACGAAATTTGTTATTTCGTGAAAAAATAAAGGATAATAAGTAAATCACTTATATATTTAAAAAATTTCCAAATCGATTTCTTTTTTGAACCGTTTCCTCGATATATTTTTACCCCTTACGTTGTCCAACTTCCTCTTTTTACTTTCTTTCTTTTTTTGTTGTTTCGCAATTTTACGCTTCGCCGCTAATTCCGGATCCGTTACAAGCTGGAATAATTAATGCATTAAATATAAAAGTTTATGGCGTTTTAGTGAGGCCAGATCGAAATTTTATCGAAATTATTTTACCTGCTGCTTTCGTATCTTCCGCCGTTCTTTTTTTTTACTATCGAGTTTCTGTTGCACCTTACTAAGTAATCTCGCATATTCTTCTATTCCTATTTGTTTTTTTATCATAGAAGCTACTTCCTTTGCTAACTGGCGCAAAGGAGCATTTGATTCCTCGGTCGTAGACATTTCTCGTACCAACGGAGACATTAGATTAAAAAGTAATGTATCTAATTCTTCAATTGGTATAGTAGCCAATATACCGGCGATCCACTTGAATACTGCGCTTCTCTGAGAATAATACATTTATACATTTATACATTTTGATATATATATATATATATATATATATATATGTTTCAAGCATAGAGATTAATATCTGTGTTATACGAAAGACCTACCACAGATATCGATTTAGGTGCCTGTATCACTTCTATATTTACACTTTTTCTTAATCTTCTCATTAGCCAACTAAGGGACAAGACATTACCATCTTTATTTTCATCCTCGTTATCTGAATTTACAATATTAGGACTTTCAAATGATTTCAAAATTCTTCCAAGGAAGATTAAGTTTTTTACAACTTGGTCCGCTAATTCTTCGAACATCATATCCGGCTGTAATTGTGCAATTAAGTCTAAGGACAAACTTTTTAACGTATCAACAGGATTGGAATATATATAACTCTCGATTGTGGCATGTTCTTCGGGATTCTTTATAAGTTCCACAATTTTCTTTACGTCGAGAACAGATAATATAAAACCGATCAGTTGCGTAGCTCCTAAACGAACCCATAGATGTGGATGTGCCAACAAAGATTGACTATGTTCTAAAGAAGGAAAAGATTTATCATGACAATAATATACAATTGTTAACGCATTCTAGCCTATCATTAATGCGATCATAATACTAACCGGCGAACGAAGATATTTCCTCATTGTATTTTTTATTTTTTAAAAAGCCTGGACATTGTCCCGATATTTTTAATAATAATTGCAGCACTTGATATAAGTGATGATCCTTTAATCGTTCCGGATCTTTTATATTTGAATTCTGTTTGCGTTTTTTAATCTCTTCTCTTTCAGAATGTAATTTTACATAATGACCAGGTTCTGGCTTTTTCAAGGCATCGATATTATCATGAAATTGTTGCAATAAAATAGGCAATATATTTGCGAGACGCGACTCGAAAGTTTCCTTCTCAACCACGACAAATATGCCGCATAACTGTGCGGCCAATCGCCGATGAATTATCTACAATAGACAAAAATTCTTTTCGTTTTTTTTTTCTTTTACAAATTTTCTTAAAACATTTTAAAAGTCATCCGTTAAAATGATCGGCATTAGATTAAAAAATACCTGAGAGTCTTTCAGCCAGGCAAATACAATATCAAAGAGTTTGTCCCTTTCGTTGTGAGGCAATCGTATTAACATTACTTTAATACATGTCGCGCAAAGCTTTCGGCATATTGGATCGTCATCGTTTACCAATCTAGCACTAGTATTCAAAAATATAAATCCTGCACGTTTAATCAGAGATTTCTGAGAGAACAAATTTGACAATAATATATATATATATATATATATATATATATATATATATATATATATATAAAATTAGACGCGTAAAAGAATCATTTATAAGTATAAAATGTAAAAAAAATATGAAAATTTACCAACGGAAATCCTGTAATAATGCTATTGATCATCTGTAATGCACTAATACGGCCATATTGCATTTCGTAACTCAATTGAAATAAATAAAATGCTATGTGATCGTCGAGATGATTGTTATGAGGATATTCCATGAGATATGAGTAAAATACAGATCGCGATTGTAATCTGACATGTTCCAATTCCGACGTGATACTTAACGCAGCTACTTTTTTCATAACTACATCCATCTCTGGGGCCGTCAATTTTCTTTTAATTATTGCCTTAAGCAAGGCAAACGCTGTTGCTTGTTTATCGCCATCGTAAAGATCTTGTTCGGCATACAAAAGTAAAATTTTTAATTGTTCAACACTAATCGTAAAGTGCTTTACATCACGAACAAGTATTGAAACGCATTTAAAAGCTGCCATTACGAGATCAAAATTATCTCCCTTGCTCAAACCAGCCGCTGCATATTTGTGTAAAACTTCGAAGATGGAAGAGCAAATGTCAGTTATCGATTCGCGTACAGACGTTAAATCCATCTTGAGTATCCAGCTCAGGCATTGCAAAGTTAGAGTGCACAACTGTAAAAGAAAAAAAAGTTGGGGGAGAGAAAATTAGAAATTTCTCTCTCTCTTACACACAATCATCGACAATATCGTGATATACATATATATATATATATATATAATTTGTGTGTGTGTAACTTTACCTTTACATGCTGAGACTTCAAACAGTTAGTTAAAATCGACACAAGGGGTTCTAAATAGGGCTTGAATGTCGCATCAGATATTTTTTCTCTTTTTAGAAATATATGGTACAACTTCAAACCAAATTCGACTATTACATGAACATTCGTGTTTGTTGTTGTTTTGGATGCAACTTTCATACCCATTCTATTTTTTGGTTCTGCAGGTATTATAAAACAGTCTGGCTTTTGACTTTGCAGTACTTCCTTTTCTGTCAATCTTTCATGTTTCTTTACTGCCAATAATTCTGGTATACTTTCTGATACAATCCCATACAAGAATATAAGCGTTTGTTCGAGCGGTATGAAGTTATTATCCGCTAAACCAAGGACAATGTTTTTTAAACATTCCACGACCTTTTGCACCGTTTTATGCGAATGCGTTCTCATGAGAACATCCTTCAATGGCATCATCAAATCGAGCAAACAAGATTCTGTCATATATTCTGCCAGTATGTGAAAAATATCATAGCTTTTGGTTGATTTGGCTTCTGTAACATTTTTTACAATACCTATGACTTCCTTTTCTTCTGCAGTTAATCCAAAGAGATCTATTTTGCAAACCTGTATTAAAGTAAAGATTTATAATGGAATTTTCTTTTTTTTTAATATAAAATGTTTGTTCCAATTGTATTATTGAAAAGTAAGAGACTTACTGATAAAATACTTTGCAAGTTACTATTGATATCAAATTTTTGAAAATGTGGTTTTAAAACATTTAATACAGAATGTATCGTATATGCAAGGACGTGAACTTGAAAGCCCTTCGTTAAAAGACTATTTAATTCTCTTAAAAGATGATGAAGATACTTTGGTCCCAAAGTGATCATTATCTTCTGCAACACCTCGCGAGTAACTCTCCTCACAGATTCTAGACGAGATTTCAGAAAGGTACACAGCTTCATGAAGATGCTATACAAGAATAGGACGAAGAAAAAATGTAAAAGCCATAAGTATGTATTATGGAATAATATTAATAATAAAGGGATCTTGAAAGTGTGCCTTAACACTTAACAATGAGAGATGATGCACTTACCCTGGCAGATGAGACTCCAAAATATCTTCTGGAAGTTTTTGCAATAACTTAACTAGCGCTAACGCAATAGGAACTCTCATTAAATCTTCTTCTTCCTTATCTGCTATTACTTTTTTTTTATTAATTTTGTGTATACCATCTTGACGAGTCCTTGCCGCGATAGATCTATATAATTGTGGTAGTAATCCTTTTGATATACCAGATATAACTCTTTTTGCTCCATATTGCGATAGTATAATTTGTCTTTGGAATAGAGGCAGATCTGCCTCTATTCTATCGTCATTATCTTCTACATCAACAATATTTTCATTATTCAATTCCACATCCATCCTTTCCTCTTTGTCTTCTTCATTTTCATCTTCATTCCCCTTGCCGTCGTCATCTTCTTCTACTTCTTCATTGTTAAGCTCTTTTTCACTTGCAGACAAGGGTGTTCCTTTTAGCGAAGAAACTTCTTCCGAAGGCTTGTATTTCGAAAGTTCATAGTGAAAAGAATCCAATATTGTCACAATTAGTCTTATAATTTGTTTTTGAAATTGAACATTTCTTCTTAATGCATTTAAATAATATTTTAAAATGATCTCATAGTGATACCAAGGTAAGAGTTTACATATGGTACCAATTGTTTCGATTGCTGCATCTACCATGTTGTTTTTATTTATGTAAGCTTCATTACACAAATACGTCGAAGCAAGAGGTAGGATAAATTGTGTGAGCGTTTTTGGATTTGGACGTTTAATCAATGTCTTTGATAGAGCGCAAAATTTCAATAATGCACGAGCCCTCCTATGCATTTGCAAATGTTGCATGTTTTCGAAAAAATCTACCTCGGGATCTGCTTTATTGCACAATCCTGATAAGTCACGTAAAACTGGATGTACATCGGGACATTCTAATGACATATGCCCTAAAAATGCTATTGACTGAGAGCATAATACTTCGGACTTGCTACTTATGCCTTTTTTTATAAGGTGTAAAATTGTTTCGTCCATCAAATAACGTCTGTCAGATGGATTATCCTTATACTTCCTTGCCAATTTAGGTCCAATATTTTTAAGACACTGACCGGCATAATCTTTTATAGCTAAATCCGATTCATTTTTTAAGAAGAAGAAGCAATTATAAATAATAGACGCGCCACAGTTTAAGGCAATCTCATTTTTTTCTATTAAATCATTAATGTCGCCGAAAGTATTCAATCGTTTTTCAAAATCAGGTTGATCGATCCACCTGCGATCCCATGCATTAAGTCCCTCCAGCAAATTGTAATTTTGTACGATCGATCGTTGATCTCCTTCGGCAGATCTTTCGGCAGCGATAATACCGTACAATTGAATTATAAGCTTGCGGGCAGGTACAGATGATATAACACCGAGCAAAGGTGCGAGAGCTCTTAAATGAGTTTCTCCTATTGATTTTACGTGTTTAATGAGATTTCTAACGGTCGTAATTAATTCAATAATAATATCTTCACTTTCATTCGTTAATGCCTTTTTCATCAATATCGGTAAAATTAGTACCAATAATGTATCGCACGTGTCTGGATCTTTCGCAAATTCAGAAATGCGCGATAAAATGGTTAATTCAGTTTTATTCATACCTCTTTTAGAATTTTTAAGCTTTCTCTTCATATATTCTAAAATATCATCAACGTGCGGAAGTAAAATAATGGATCCATAATTAATGGATCCGTCTGACGGAAGTTTATCGTTAACAGGAAGTAGATTTGTTAGGACAGACGTTAATGGTAGAAAAGGCATATCCATATCGACTTTCTCCGTATCTGTATTAACTTTTTCGTAATCCTCCATTGTTAACATTTTTTCGATCATTTCCAAAATAGCATTAATTACGGAGGAATGAGTTTTAGTTCCCAACAAAAGTTTCATGATATAAGGAAGAATTGTAACATTGATATTGTTCTCCTGATGCCTTAAAAATAAAGGATAGTAACGAGAATTTTGACTCCAAGAAATAAATAATTTCAACAAAGCCGTAGGACTATGAATTCCTTCTATAGGTAATTTTTCCAACCAAGGAAATACCATGACATTGAATAGAGCATCTATTTCATCCTTTTTCCATGGGTAATTTTCAAAATGGGAAAAGAATCTTGCTATTATGGCAATGGAATTAGTTTTTACATTTTTTATCGTTGACAAATAACCAGAATGAATTTCATCTGACCTTTGTAAAATCCCTGTGACTATAGCTCCGATGCACATCGATATACCAAGTAAATATGGTAAAAGTTTTCCTGTCATTTTTCCCCCAAATTGTTCTATCATAATTCCTAATAAATTAATGGCACTTCGTAAACGTTTCGGTGGAATGACATTAGTTAGATCGACAGCATCGATGATATTCTTCGTTAATACGTTGAGGTCAACGGACGCATTTGGAAAGAACGATAAGTATCTTTTGAAAGGTTTAAAGGCCATTTCAACAAACATAATCATTTCATCTTCCTTAGAGCCAGCAAGAAAACGCAATATAATTTTACGCCTTAATAATCCACCAGCTTTACCACCGGTTCGCATTCCAGTTTTCATTATCATTTTTGCATAAACGATTCTCATTAGCACAGGCATAAGTCCTGCGCGATCTTCGTCCAATATAACATTACTTTCTGGATCGACTTTGAAGCGCGCAAGTTCATTTTTAAAATTTTTTTCACCGATTATATTATACAAATGATCTTTGTACGGTAAAAGATATTTATATTTATACGTACAAAGACAATTTAAGGCAGCATTTTGTATTTCAGGATTTTTCGAGGAAAGCAAATCCAAATATATTTTATGCATTTCTGTTTCTCTATAAAATACATTGGGATTTCTCATCTTACCATATATATCCATTTGTGCCAGTAATAATTTTATTTTATATATTCTTTCTTGGGCAGGTAAATTTTTATTCTCCACCTTGGAAAACATTTTATCTTTCTCTATTGCTTCCTCATCCGTATTGGACCCTTCCTCGTTCGTATTGTCGTTAACAACAGATGCACTTGCATGTTTCTTAATGCTACAAAATTTAGCATCTTCGGCATTAGACTTGAAAAAGTTATTATTTACAAATTCAATAAATAAACTCGTTAAATCTCTGTTTTTCATTTCGCAATAGCTTGCAAAAAGTGGCATGCACTTCCAAAGAAGAATTTTATAATTATTATTATCTGCTTTATCATCCATTTTGCATATCTCCAACTCCAAACTTTGAATTATTTCAGATTGATGTACTCGTTGATACGTCCAATCAGTTGCATCTTTCAATTCAGAAAGAAATACTGGCCAAAATTGGCCACACTCTTTGCTAGCATAGCTTCCAATAATTTTACTTACAGGATCCCACAATAAGGAAAAGTTTATATAAAAATTTCCTAATAAATATCTAAGAGGAATCTCGTAATATTTGGGATTTAAATTGGCCATGGCATTACTTTCAAATGTTAAATCCTGTAAATGTAACAATTTATCTCGATATCGTTGGATCGTCGCTGGTATACCTTCAGCTAGATAAATCAGATTCAGAGGATTCTTATCAATGTCTTCCTTGGATATGATTATACCTGCGACATTAGCGAATAACGAATAAATATGCGTTACAATCAAGCGAATTGGATGAACGGGCGAATTCAATTTTTTTACTATGCAATTGTGTAGGACGTCGAATACTACTTGATTGAAGAATTTTTCATGATACTGCGATCCATTGTAAAATGTTAAATACAAGTCTATCGCATTGAGAATGAAAGGATCATTATTTTGTTTTTCCAATAAACGCATTATCTCTATATCGTGGGACTTGGTAAATTCGTAAAATTCCTCTCTTTCTAGAATATGAGTCGTCGTGTCAAGTAAGAACAAAAATATGAAGTTAAATTTGTTAAGTTCCATAATATTTTCCATATTTTCGTGATATAATATCTTCTTGTAAACCGTTAGGAATTGCTTCTTTATTGTGACTTTAATGTCTTCGGATAGAAGTTTAAAATGTGGTACTATCATTATCATCCATAATGCATCTGATGATGTAATATCAGTTATGGCGTTCAATTCTTTCAAGAAATAATCCATACTTTCTTTTGACACGTTCCTTATATCAAGAGTGAATTTCTTCCATTTGTTCAAAGTTAAACCGCCAAGACAAGGAGGTGCTTTCTGTCTTATTATTTTACCTAACAATCTTACTTCTTCGGATTTCAATCCAATGATATTACATCTTTTCAACAGATGCGGCAATACGAGTGTCTCAAATGACGAATAATTTATCAGCTTTTCAATCGCATTATATAATAATTCTACATTATCTATAGACATTATTTTATGAAGTAAATGACTAGAAGTCTCCTGAGCCAATTTAACGTCAGATAGAAGAATATTAATTAGCGCATTGATAATCTCAGAAGAAACGTTATTGTCGTTAGTTTGAAACCTATCCTCAATCATATTTATCAATTTGTTAATCAAAGGCACAGGATCATCGAGCATCCTTCCATTTTTATGAGTAAGAACAATGTTCATGAGACACAAAACAAGCTCCAAATGACATTTTCTTCTTTCTGATAAAACTTTCAATTCCGTGGTTGTTGCGTCTAACGCTTTCAAAAAAGTATTCCAAAGTACATAACATTTGGAAGGATGTATATTTCGTAGAATGCAATTCACCACCTGTCTCATAACGCTATACGCAAGATCTTGATTTATGGATTGATCTTTTAACGAATGAAAATAAAGTAATAAAATTTGATCTGCACAGGAATGAAATTGACCTGGGGTGCCAGATATTACTTCAAACATTAATCTTCCAGAGCCGGCAACGCTATGTCGACTCTCCTCCAATATTTTTAACAACAATTTAACAAATGCTTCTTTGTCTTTAACTTTACGAACGACAAAAGCAAAACTTTCTGCGGCAAAATTGTTTATATAAACTGGTTGTGCGTCATTTAAAAGCGGCAATAACATATCCAAAACTGTTCTCACATTTTTCACCAAATATCGCCATAGGAATTTGAACAAGTAGGCAAGAGCTACGAATGCATATTCTATTTGTTCCGGATCTTTAGTTTGTAATAGATCTATTATGGCATTCAAAAATTCCGGAAAATAATCATAAAAATCTTTTTGCAGATCTTTCGCCAAGGCAACCACTAATCTAAAATACATGATTGTACGCGTGCGTTATATATTTCATTATCCTTAAGACAGATATATGCAAGGCAAATTTTTACTAGGCTATACTTACTCCAGTATTGGTTGTAGAAACAAAACATCTTGCTTCTTTATATATTCCAAAAGTAAATCCATTACGTGCTGCTTCTTATTGAGCAATTGCGGAAGAGTAACGATATCACGCACCTGTCTTTTAAAGGTAGAATAACCCTCCGTTAAATTGAGAAAATTCCATTTTTGAAGCGTTTCATGAAAATACGTTTCAACTTCCTCATTATTTTCTTCATTTTTGTGTGCCACACGATGAAAAACGTCGATATCAATATCGTTTATCCGTTCGGAAAATGATTTAAACTGCAACATATAAATTTTACACACGCATACACATACATATATATACATATATAGTATCAATCGAGACATAATAACAATATTACCTGGAAAGTATTTTTTTCCTTATGACGAATTGGCTTGTTCTTCATTTTGATGCGATATTGCAAAATTACATCTATTATTTCATTTAATCGACGTTAACGACGCACGTGTATACGCACGTATAGAACGATCAACAAGTTAAAAAGGTTAGAAAAAACCAAAAAAAAAGAAAAGAAAAGCTAACCTAACGCCATAATTATATCACTTCGAATTGACCATTCGCAATATACCTGGAAAACTTTATAATCCTTTTATTCCTTATATTCGTATGAGAACATTGACATTTTATTCGCAACGTTTCCCTCGACGAAATACCTTTGACTCGAGGCAAATTGACATAAACCATAGTACAAGCGACGCTTCTAGACGAATGAATCTTCTCGACGTTTTCTAACGCTCCCTAGTGGCTTTCGGGAGAAATCTGTTACGGTCACGTACATGCGGCGGGAACTTTGCCAAATACAAAACGAACACGTAAAAATGTCAATATTATTTGAATGAAATGATACTTAAGAAGATTGCGTGATTGCGCAAATAATCGAAACGCTTTTAATTACGCACACATCGATAATCTGTATTATTATATTTAATCTGTACAAACAAATTTGTTGTCTTTCAATATTTTCATCTATAAAAAGGATCGCAATGCCGATAGTCGTATCTGAAAAGATAAGCGTAAATACATTAAAGTTTCTCTTTTATCGGACCGTAAATAGCTCTACTATCATCGACCATACGTATAACGCATTTATCAATTTATTATTATATTCTATAATACGATTTAATCGATATTTAAATGTTTTTGCGAGTCGATCTATAGAAATGCTCGTAAAACGGACAAGTATCCAATCGAGGTCTTCAATATCTGCAAATTCATTAAGCAGAATTTAATATCGTATCCATGCTTTTAATCATCTTATACCGGAAGTATTGATTTTAATGAAACTTCGAATATGTATCTTGTTATTGACAATTTCTCGATATCTATGAAAAATACCTACCTCGCTAAACGTATCCAAGGATAGTGCACAAAATTTTGCAGACGTTAATTTTAGCGGTTTCTTTGCTCGTTCCATACAAATGTACATCATTTTTAACTCGACCGCTGATATGTCATACCAATTGGACTGATACAACGTGTCACCGAGTCCCATGCTCTAAATCCAATAGAGAATTTCATTAAAATATATCCTGTTAAAATATATCCCATTCCTATTTCCTTATAAAGAAATTATTTGCATTACTTCCTCGATGAGACATTCACCGACGTAGCAGTAAACGAACAGTGTGTTCAATATGGTAAATGCATAGACGAAGAAAGTAACTAATACGATATTTTCTCCGTTCGTTGAACTCTGCAAATTGTTCATTGAACGATTAACGAAAGTACGATCGTTCGGTAATGGCATAAACTTACCACGAGCGCGTAGTAACCCGATACGCAGAGATTCAACGTAGTACCTAATAATTGTTGAAAAATCATTATATTAAATCCGTCTTCCAATGTTTCCGCCAATCTGTAATTTCGCCAATCTATTATTGAATCTGACACGTCTCATTGTCAATATAACGCGACGTTTCGCTTACGGACGTTCAAAAAACGCGCACTCGTCTTATAAAATATAAATACGAATACTTTTATAGAATATACTTCGTCTCGTATTTCGATAAAAAGGGAAAAAGAAAGAAAAAAAAACGCTTACCTAATCAGTCGATGATGCTTGATTACCAATTTCTTCATACCTCGCTTGTAACCATCAGTATCTTCAAACGCTTCCACAACTTTGCATCTGAGTATCGCAAACTGTCCTGTAATGTGTAATGCCAAACTGGCGAAGAGACAGTCAGATCCAATGTAACCAGAGATCATGGTTATCACAATTAGGCATTGGTAGATGGAGTATAAGGTGTACGTCGTTATATCATTAAGTTCAACTATCGTTCGAGTTTTGTAAGGCAATTCATACACCAAGGACGAATTTCTCATAACTGATTAAGAAGAATAAATGTTTTCGAGAGCGTCGACCTCGAAAAAAAGAAAAAAATCGATCTTAATAAGATCGAGATTTAGTTTAGTACCTGTTAGTACCGACGTTATAATGGCTTTAAAGAAATAAAGTCCGATGACAAAGGACATCGAGACAATGGTTATCGCGATAAATCTATAAGAAAGTTTATTATAATCGAGAAAGATCAATTTCTCCTTCTCGTTCGCATAATTTTCCACGGTAAAATCCCCATGAATTTCGAGTAATAATTGGGCGATCAATCGTCTGTTCAGCCTGCAGATTGTAATTTTTATGAGTGCCATTACAATAGGCACGTTTTCCGTCAAGACTCTGACTACGTAATCGATATGCTTTGGTTGATCTATGAAATCTACGAGCGCCAACGAACAATGAAGGAGAAGATAAATTGCGAAGAAGAGGAAAAGCGGATCGTAGACTGCGAGTGGCCAAACACCCATGCATCTGAGTAATCGTTTGTTCCATCTAATGACTTTTTCGCTCTCGAAAAAATCTGTCTCCTGAAACGCGCGATCGAATGAATATATTGTGTTTTTGCTATTTTTTCTTTTTTCTTTTTCCTTCACTATTACGTTTTACGTGTATTAATATTACATTTTATATTTCGTACTTTTATCATCTTTTCCATTTCTCACTCGTGATGGTTCTTGGCGGACTAACCGGGTGAAAGGGTCGATCCTCCCTCGATGTAAACTTTCTTTCAAAGGGTTATAAACGGAGCCTTTGAATAGTTTATTCCAATTCGAACTCGACGAAGTACCGAACAGTTAACGACTATCCTCGACGTTCTGATCATCGATTAAATACGACAAAGTGCGCGTAAACAATTGATGTGCCTCTCTCTCTCTCTCTCTCATCCTGCATTTCGTTGGATTTCTTTCAAGAACCGACCTATCGATCGGTCGGCTATTTATCCTGCAGCTCCGTCAAAATGTAATCGAAATCTGACAAATAATCGAAGAGAATGAGAAAACTCGTAGACAGGATTAGACCGTAGATGAGGTACGATAAAAAATTTCTTTCATGTTTAACGCTTTGATGGCATAGAACGAGTCCTAGAACGACAGCAACGATTTTTCGTGAAATACCGCTTGAAGAGAAATAAATGGAGTCGGTTCGTTCTCGAAACTAAATTAAATAGTATGTATTATATCATTCCGCTCGTACTTTTCTACCCTTTTCCATTTGATTCGTAGGAAAATTGAGAGAGAGAGAGAGAGAGACTGTCCCCCGTCGATCCCCTCGGCGTTGGAAGGAAGAAACAAGTTTCCTACAAGTCTCGTAAAGAAAAATTGATAGGTCTGCTCCCGAGGAGGAATCATCTATCTGTTAACAACAATTTTCAACTTCTGTCTTTTCTTCGTCTTCTTCTTCTTCTTCTTCTTCTTCTTCTTCTTCTTCTTTTTCTTTTTTGCCCGACCTCTCGACCATGCAATTTAACTCCATCAAGTCGTTTCTCTCTTTAGGAAAAAAACGCGACTGCGTCTTGAAAAGTTTCGAAGCTCTACAATTATAAGAGCTTTTTCATTACTTATTGTACGGTCTTAAAGCTCGTTCGGAGTTAGAACCGAACCTATGAATAGGAGAAGAGGGAAAAAGAAAGAGAAAAAATAGGAGGGAAGAAAACTTTTCTAACCGTGAATATATGATTTCTCTTTCTACGTTTTTTCGTAATTCCCGTCGGAAAGAAAAGCTTCGTCAGCGAAACGGAGAGTTTTCTTGAAAAAGTTCATCCAAAGTTATTTTTCATTAATAAGGATAACGCAAAATAAAAAATATAATAAAAGGAACAACGCAACTGTGTAAAGAAAATTTCTATTGAAGACGTCTCGATGTACGACTTTACAATCGACTTTGTTTCACATAAATAGGACGAATAGGAGGATTTGTTCGCGCGCGTTCGATCATAACATAGTACGTAATACCGACAGGTATCCCATAGAAGTTTTCAGTATCTAAAAGTGAGAGATTAGAAAAAAGAAGAGTGGTTAATGTCGTTGGAAAATGTGTGTGTTGTGCGTTGAGCGATAAGGAAAATCCTTACATCGGTGAAAGTACATAACGATAGGACGAAAAATTTTCCAGAGGTCAATTGCAACGGTTTACTTGCTCGTATCATACAAATTAAGACCATCTTCAAATCCACCGGCGATATGTCGTACCATTCGTACTCGTAAAACGCCACGGCAAAGTCCGTACTCTAAATTAATTAAGACTTAGTCGGTTTTTTTTCGGAAAGAGTGGTATGTTAATTTTGTATACGTTTTATATCGATAATTACTTCTTGAATGAGACATTCGCCGCTATAACAATAGACGAACAACGTGCTCAGTATTATACTTGAGAATATAAAAAATAGAAAGAGCTCGAGAAGTTGACCGTTCGACGAACGCTGAAATGACAAATAGTTTATAAAAAGGTCTTGCGTTGTCGTTTTATAACGTTATCGTTAAATAAATAAAGTATACCATTATAGCGTTATAACCGGAAATACACAAGTTGAACGTCGTTCCTAGAAGATGTTCTAGAATTCCAAGGTTGAAGGCATCCTCCAAGATATCCACCAATCTGCGAAAAAGATGATGGACGTTTCTTTGAAACGTTGATTTGAAACCGTTAAGCGTTCAAAAAGAAATGTCAACGAGAGCAACGTCACCTTATTAGTCCGTAATGTCTGTTAATCAATTTTTTCATCCCGCATTGGCAACCATTTGGATCTTCCAAAGCTAATTTAACTCTGTATTTCAATACGGACAATTGTGCGGTAACGTGAAGAGACAATGTGATGAAGAAGGAATCGTAACCAACGGAACCGAACGTAATCAGCGGTAAAATAATAACTTGATATAAACAATGAAGACCATAGGTCGTAGGGTCATTGATTTCTATGATTGGTCGCGTCTTATAAGGCAGCTGATAACCGAAAGAGGAATTATCCATAACTGTAACAAGTAAAGGCCGAATTTCGTTGCCGCCCCTTTTTAATGATGGCCTTCAAACGTTGAAAATAATTACCCATTTGCACGTTCGTTATCAATGATACCAAGAAATATATTATCGAGATGACACCCATAAAAGATAAAGATATTACACCGAATAGATAAGATAGTCTATTGTAAGCGAAAAATGTTAAAATTTCATCTTGACTTTTGTAATTTTCGACCTTAAAATCTTTTCGTATTGTTAACAAAAATTGCGCCAACGAATCTCTGTAATATCTACAGATAATCATTTTGATGAGAGTGTTCAGCATAACCATGTTTTCCGTAATATTTGCTACTATAAGATCAAAGTTGTTCGAGTAATTGGTTAAATCGAGAATTCCTAAGACAAAATGAATTGCCAGATATACGATGGAGAAAAGGAATATCGGATCGTAAACCTTCAAAGGCCATATTCCCACGATACTGAGACATCTCCTGTTCCATGTCAACACTTTGACGGTATCGGACAGATCCACTGGCTGAAATCGAATAATATATCACGATAAAACGACACAAAAGGAAACAGGGCAACGATCTATAAAAAAAAAAAAAAAAAAAATCAAATTAATTTCAAACAGGTAAGTGCTTAAACTAAGTACTCCTTCTTGTTTTGCGTACTTTTATCTCACTTTCCATTTTGTTCTTACGAATGCTGTCGACGAACTGAACGTAAAATTGACGCGACTCGTTCCTGAGGTAAACTTTCTCGTTCGCAACGGTCCTTTTAATACTTCATCCCTATCGAAGTACTTTACCCCCACCCCTATGCCACTTACTCTCATCACGCGCATACACATCCGTCGATTCGTTGCTTTTGCGAGAACATAAATTAATGATTATCCTTCGTCGCTATTCGAAACAAACGCATTCCTTTAAAACTTTTCATAAGCGAAACCATCGTGACAATTTAACTAATTTTTATTCTCGACGTAACTCGTGAATTTGTATGGATTAAAGTTTATCAAACGCATTACAATGCATTTCACACAACATTCATCCCCTTTTATAAACTTTTCCTTTCCATGAAAAGACACGAAAATTTCTTTCTATCCATTCATATCTCTTTCGATAATGAGTGAAGTAAAAAGTGAACGCGATCCAAAAAAGAACGAATTCGTTATTGAGCCAACTACAGATGAAAACGAATTAATTTATTTAATATTGGGATAGAAAATATCTGTTGGATGTATACTATGTTACGAATGATAAGGTACTTACGTAAGTAACATACACAAGCGCATACACGCGTCAAGAGATATATTATATGTAGAGAAAATATGTAATTCGAACGTAAGCTTGTTTTAATTACGATCGATCGAATAAAAAATAAACTGACGCTCTCGACGAGTGCATTCGTATTAAAAAGATATTATCGCTTAAAAAATGTTCTCATAAAAGTATTTTTAATTTATTTGTATTACTTAAAATTACGAGAAATAGAAACGTTTCGATGAATAGTTATTAACTGTTAAAATTACAAATAGAAGAACATTTTATGGGAAAAAAGAAAAAAAAAAAAGGGAATTTTCGTCGTGTCATTGAAGCATCGTTAAAGCATAAGTTCCACAGGCCAGATTATTAAAGATAGTGAACACATAGAGACTTGTACAATGTGATAAACTCGGTTTGTGAAGTCGAAGTGTCTTCGTTAGTAGCATGTTTGCTAAAGCCCATATCGAGGAACCATATCGAGGAACCATATATCAGAACCATTTCGCAGAGGACCATATCATAGAACTTTACGGAACACTTTAAATGTGTCGTTTTCTCTCGTTTAGAAATCAATTTCAATAAAACGGTCACTTTATGTTCGTTAAGAGTTAACTGGTTGTTTGCCAGTTCCCACGAGCAATTAAGAAAGAATTAGACTATAAATAAGAAAGAATTTGACTTGTCGAGTTGTAAGAAAACGCGAATCTCTTTTATCTACAATCATAAAGAGGAACTTGAACTATTTACGGCGCGCACCTTGCACCACAAGGAGTATGAAACTCCTTCCGTAGGATAATACATCACAATTGGCACTAGACGTGTCACCGAAAAAAAAAAAAAAAAAAAAATATGACTCAGACATGAATGTTGATTGATTGATTTCATAAATGTTTCTTCTTCAACTTTCAAGCTCGCTTATAAGCTTCCTCTCTCACTTGTCCAACTTGATGACGAAAGCCTCGCCAGGTGGAACGTTTAGTTCCTTGAAGAAAACGTCTTGATTCAATCTATTGGTTGGTCCGACGACAACATGACCACCGTAATAAAGAGACGACAAATCCTTCTGTTTGGACGCATTGCCGAGATTAGCGACAAATACGTACGAATTTCTCCGTGGATACCAACGTTCTATCACGATTATCTCATCCTTCGTGTACCTTTGCGGAAAAAAGAGGAATCGTCGTTGAAAGCTCCAATTCCAAACGGATTTTAAACGAATTCTCCGAAAGCGTATTCTTAAATACGGATTCCTAAATATATTTACCTAATATCACAATTGGCCATGACATCGCTATCCTTAGAAATAGCTTTAACGTAAATCGTCGGGGTGTTAGATCTCAGTTTAATAATCTCCCCGATCGTCCCGATCAAACTGGTTTCTAATGGTTTCGAAGCCTCGGGCAACCAGGCAGTGACACCGACCGACGCAAACTTGTCATCCAATCCGTCCTTCTTCTCCCAATACATCGGCGCGAGATTATGCAAATGTGCCAGATCCTGATGATCCTCGCATTCGCAATCCATTATACCTATCTGAATGTAGAAAAACTTTGAATATATCCTTACGAATCTGAATAATGCAAGGGTTAAAAGGAATAGTATTTAGTTGAACTTTATACCTCGTCCCCGTAAAATATACTCGGTGTTCCAGGAAGCATCAAGGCCAAAAGGGAAACAGCCATAGAAGCGTTCTTAACGTCGATACTGGAAGCAATTCTTCTCGAATCAACGCCACCAACGGACCAATGTACCCACGGGTAAGATGCTTTCTCGAAAAGTATACCTTTCGTTATGGTTTCCACTTGAGCCTTTATGTTCTCGGTACCATTGGATACGCGTAATGTGACGTCGATCAGATCTATTCTCGTAAGTATCGTCTTTTTGGATGCCTCGAAATGCATCGCAGCGTTAAGCGCGTCGACATGACAAATGAGTATCTTTCGAGGTCCAAGCAGAGACCTCCAATGCTTTATGATATTGGGAAAACTGCTTTCGTGAACGTAACGTTCGAGACCCTTCAAATAAAATCCATCGACGCCTCTATCGATCCACGTTTTAATGGCCGAACCTATCGAACGTTCATTAACGATCGAATCCGATGAAACGACTGGTAGAGCTCTTGGTTCTTCGAACGGTCCTAGAGTACTGCTAATCACCGACAAAGTATTTCCAATATTTTTAATCGACGGTGTCATCGTCGTCGTCGTCGTCGTCGTAACCATATCCTCGAGCATCGAATTCTCGATCAGGTCTCTTCTTTCGCGGATCTCTTTGTTCGTCCTGTTCGTGGCCATTTCCTCACCTTGAAGCGTCTTCACGTACGGATAAAGCGGTAGATCGAGGATAAGGCTCATGTTTCTACGATGTATCTCATTTAGGAGTTTTTCAAAGTCCTTCAACGTACCGAGATTCACGTTTATATCCGTCATATTGCTGATGTCCGAATAATATTCCGGATAGTGCGGCGCCGGAAATATCGAGTTTAGACGAATTCCACGAACACCGAGTCTCTTTAGGTAATCCAATCGCATCGTGATACCACGCAAATCGCCGATACCGTCGCCGCCTTTTGAGGAATCTTGAAAGGAAGCTGGAAAGATCTCGTAGAAGACGTTTCCTTGCCACCACTCTATCGAAGGATCGCATCTGGAAGGTATAATATATTTATGAACAACCGAGTATCGTCTAATTCACAATGAATCTTACTTTTTAGGCATCGTCGCGAGGACCCCTATGACAAGAGCAGTGCATCCAGTCAGGATCGACATCAACGACCAAAAACAAGTTTTTCTTATCAGTGGCCAGTTCCATTTCATAAATCGATAATCTTTCGGAGACTTTGGCACGACCAGTTGTATTCCAACGAGCGGTGGCTTCCCACCGTTCTCCTGATTGTAAAACTAAAGAGTTACGGCGTGAGTATACATTGTGTGATTTGTTAGAGAAAGATAGATCACATGCGGGAGAGGAAGGGGGGAGGGGAGGGGGGGGCGAATATTAGTAATAGACAGCAAGCGAGTGAGAAAAAACAAAAGAAAATTTATACGAATTCGTACGTAAGATGTTTTCGTTTGCGAACAAAACTTTATTCTTTAGTAATCGAAACATGTCCAAAGACGTTCTTTTTTTTGTTCGTTTGTTTCTTTTTTTTTTTTTTTTTTTTTTCTACGAACAAACCCACGAGCTAACTTCGTATCCGCTTGATAAAATATTCGATTCCAATATGTCTATCAAAGATATCTCTTTCAATACGATATGGCTTATACAATTGTTCTCGAAATTTTTTTTGAAGAGCTCTCTTGTACCTCGCCTATCGATTCTCTATTTATCATCGTGTGATCTTGCCTGCCATTGTCGTAAAATGCCTCCTTCGCGTCTTCTCGAGTCTCTCGTTCGACGCCGACTCTATTATTAATAAATTCTGTCACGAGCTACGAGCGATCCACGCGACGTTATTGTATTAAAATAGCCAAACGCCCAATACGGGCGCTCGTTTCCAATATTTTTCTATTCGATCGTCGAGGGTCGAGGAAAACAAGTGGAAGGAAAGAAGCGAATGATCGGCCATGGTCCAAGCAACAAGTGCACAAGCACAAGCGAAAAAGATTTATAAATAATGCTAAACCGTTGTGTGTAACGAAAGTGTCCATCTGCGTCTACCGATGCGATATTATCGCTTTTTTTTGCCGTGCAAACGATATTACGCAGGCATCGATATCTTTGTACAGGTAAGTACTATGCAAGGAGCCTATCAAATTTACGTATCAATGCTTTATCAGCTGACAGACTCTATAGCTAACGATCGCTTTAACCTACTGCAAATCCATCGTCTTTTATATATATTTTACTTAAAAATAAGTTTCGACCAATGAGATCGGCACTTTGCTATTATTTTCTCTTCTTTAAGTTACGATCTTATGACACCGACAGAAAGGATCCATTTCCGTTCGCCTTATTCCTCCCATGAAAGATCTTTTTCCTCTTACCCCCGCCGTATATTCTATCGATTATTTTTCATCACCGCTATATCAAAACTAGTTGAGATCAACGACTAATTAAAGAGGATGAAAAATGTAGGGATAAAAAAGAAGAAACGATAGAAAATGGAAATTAGCGCGTCCACGCAGGCTTGCGTCTACTCACTGAGTGAAGAAAAAAGAAAAAGAAATTTTCATTCGAAATTGAATAATCATTTTCGTTCGATATAATAAAACGTACATACCAATAACGTAGATTCCATAGTATAAGAATGAAAGAGATTCGATACTGGATAAGGATAACTCGCGAGTATGAAAGAAAGAAAAGAAAAAAAAAAAAAAAAAAAATAAAAGAGAGAAAAAGAGAAACGTCGAGTCAGTTTCGCGATGACGCACTTCGAGTTCATATATCCAAGAAAAGTTGACGCGAAAGTTAAGTCGATTCGCGACACTTCAATTATATACTTACTAGAGCTTGAGCGTCTGGTGCTAAATGTTGATAAGCGGTATTCAGCTGTGTAAGTAATTGAGCGCAAACCGGCTCGTTCGTATCACTACTGCTACCGCTCGTGCTCGATTCCACCATCGGATCGCGCGAACTCGGTTCTGCAAGAGTCGTGATAAAGATCAAATCAAAGAATAAAATAATAATCTGTCGTTATTTATTTTATACGGTCGTATAAATCAACGATTTTCCAAAGAATTTGCTTTAATTAAAATGCTATATAATCGGCTTGGAAGCGTAATTGCGCAATGTCAATTTTAATTCGTTCTTATTAATTTCAATTTCGTTCAATGAAACGTCTCTTTCACTTCTTTTTTTTCTTCCTCTTCTGCGTAGTAACTCGTGTGCGAGTTCGTCAAGATTAATCGCGGTATAAATTGAAACTGGATCCTGTCAAGACGCTTTGTGTTCTCTGTGTTTATGACGATGACACGACCACGCGCGTGATTACGTAAGGGGTATTTAGTGTCCGGCGACGGCGACGAGTCAACAGAATCGCTCTTCTCCTCTTTGCCTCTCCTATTCCCATTAAGTCGATTCCCATTCGCGTGAGACAAACGATCACCAGGAAGAAAATAAATTTCAAACGAGTAGTAGTCCCTCTTTTCTTGCGAAAGACGTCTCGTATTTAAAATTAACAAAAAAAAAAAAAAAAAAGAAGAGAAAAGAAAAGAGAGATCACCAGACTCTCAGACAAGAAGAAAAATCATTTAATCGTTTTTACGTCCTTGCCAGGCACTATGGTACACCTACCATCGTGAAGAGGTTTAGACGAACTGTTTACGAGATTCATGAACGCATTGAGCCCGTCCTCCTCGTTAATATTTTCTAGCGTTGGCGTTGTTATCATTTCCAAAGGTGCTCCTTCGAGAGGCCTGTATATAGGTGTCGCCGATTCGAGAGAATTATTTATCTGCACGGCCGGAGGTGGACTCGGCGTCAAGAGTGGACAGTCCGAAGCTTCCTCGTCCTGCTCCTCGTAACCAATTGAAAATATATATATATATATATATATATATATATATACATATATATACATATATATCGATGATATTAGATCGATATTAGATCGTTATTATTGCATTTCAGTTATCGAGTTCGCACAATGATAAAGTCTATCTAATGAAAGAAGAAACGTGACTAAGTGCGAATAAAGCGAAAGTCAACGATAACTTTGCTATGTCATAGATAAGGAAACACACCTGTTGGTCCTGATTTATAAAGAGCTGCTGCGAACTGGCCGAAGATGGAATTTCGGAAGGCAAGACCACCGACAGGAGGCCATCGCTCTTCGGTATATTCATCTCTATTATCTCCTTCAGGATTCTTCTTTAGTATCTACGAACGGAACAAGATATACATACAGTTTTCAAGGATAAAGAAAAAGCAGAAAAACCGAATTAGGTTTTTATCGTCGACAATGTTCATAAGCAGCGTTCATAAACACGCAGGCGTTGATCCTCTGCTTGGACGAGGTGTAACGCCAGTGACCGGACTCTTTCTTATCGATCCGCGTGCTTTGTAATAAATATTTACAAAGTTGTTACGAGCGTTCCATCAAATAATTTACCAAAATTATTGGATAAGAAAGAATCGCTTCTCTCTACGCACTTATTAGCAGTAAAGGATCATTCGATAATCTTCAAGTATATTGACTTTTACGTTCGTACGTATATTTTTACATACGTTTAATATAGAATAAGAGAAGGAGAAGGACCTTTCATCGATACTCTCGAGTGAGAGTACTGAAACGTTGAGCGCGCGTTCTCTCTTTTTCTCGTTATTAAGAGAGCAGCACGCTCGAGGCGAATCGCGTTAATTCCCTTCCCGTTATATTAACATTTTTAACGATTCTGCGATCAACGAGCTCCTATTACGTACGCGTGTATCTTGTAACGATGCCAATAGAACAATGCCCGTCCGAAACGAAATTAACTCGTCAACGCATCGTGCGATTCGCACGAACGTATCGCCTATTTATTTACATGCGTACGTACGTGCGTACGATAAATTATCGATCAGCCAAAAGGATTATTTTGATTTTGCGTTGAAAAACTTTATTCATATCTCTCGCGTATCGAGCAACACGACACAATTCGCACAAAAGACGATCGAATCGCTTCTACCCGAGCGCATTAATCAAATTAAATTAATCTAAATCAAATAAAGTAAAATCGTCTTTATAATTTGTCTTTCCTCGTCGATTCATTCGGTTTCGTGTCAATCGATGATGCAAGATTAACGCGACGCGTAAAGTTTTACGAAAGACCAAATCGTGATTCGCACGATGCAACGTCGATCCAAAGGCCCGGTAACGGCTCAAAGAGGACACGATCGACGAGGAAAAGGATCTCTTCTCTACGATCTGATCGGTACGATACGAGCCATTTCGCACGCGCACACATAATCACCCACCCGCTCACTGACAAAAAATACGTACGTAGGACGTAAGAATGAAATATTCGTAGCACTTTCATCCCCTCGCAATCGAACGAACGTGTGTGCGTGGGTGGGTGAGAGAGGGGGGTGGGGACTTGAAGAGACGATTCCCTGCCGGTTTTTCTTCAGCCTTGACTTTCGAGTAAGTCGATTAGTCGTTCGTTTCTTCTCAAAATTTTCTTTTCAAAAAGGTCGCCCCCCCTTTTTCTAGGCACGTTCCCTAAGAGCCGCCGAAGGAGAAATATACGATTTCACAGCGACTAATTCGACGAGACGTCCGTTCGAACCTAAAAACCGCGTGCCTCGGCGTATTATATTTAGCAACGCGGTTTCTCCTCACGTTTCTTCGTCCCGATGTCCGCGCCCTCCTCGATTCTGCGCTCTCTGCGCCGTTGTTACCGCTTCACCCCGATGACACGAAAAAGACGACGCCTCTTTTATTTTCTGCATTTCGTAACTATTGCGAAAAAATAAAAGAAGTTATTCCTTGGTTGGAAAAGCATTTTTATAACGAAATATTCGAAGAATACTCGTTTTAAATTCGTTTATCTCGATATTCCGTCTGCTCGGTTCGAAATTTCTTCTACGAGCTATCCACGATTTGAATTTGGTAACAAACGTAAAAAGTATGACTGACGATCGATAACGTAGAAAACAGCAGTAATAGTTCTATTATCTGAAATCGCCAAGACGTTTTTATCGACTTGTTACCACTTTCATAATATCTTTTTTCTTTTTCATTGCGCAATGCCACCTATAACTTTATAAAATTAATATTATCGGTATTCTAATAATATTCGTTCGAGTCATGACGTAGCGCTGTCAATTTTGCAGGAGCACGTGAGAAAAATGAATTGTATTTGTATACGCTAGATGTCATCATATGTATACTACAAGAGAGTATTTTTTAATGGCGTTTAATGGCGGCGCCCGTTGACAATTGATGGTCGACGACACTCGCGTCTCGACTTTAGCGATTTTTATTTTATCAAATTCGACCAACTTCATTGCTGTAATTAAAATTTAAATTTTTGATGCGCTACATCGAATCTTAAAGGTTCGATGAAAGTTAAAAAGAATGTCTCTTCCTCTTTGGTCTTCATTTTTGCCGGAATAAAATAGCTGTTTAACGAGGCACGATGATGCAATCATTGATAGTTGTCAATTACGTTACGAATAGACTAATATTAGAATCCTCTCGTATATTTGCACGAAGATAATAACGAGGGAGAGGGCACTTAAAATTATTCGTCGAGATTGCGTTTGAGATCTTACGAGACGCGTTACATCGCGGATACAGGAGTATCCTAAGTGCATGCGCGTACTTGCGTGTGACCTTGGAGCAAAAAGGATCGATAAAAAACGATTAAACAACAGTCGAACTCGAGAGCGGACTCGGTAAAATCTTCAGCTTGGCTCTCCCGTTCGATATTCTTCTATACGGATTAAACGTATTTTAGACGCGACCAAAGTTTATTTAAGCGGCCATTAGCTCGATATTACTAGCGACTGGACTAGCGACGGATAGGAGATGAAAATAGGATGATACGCGTTAGACCGAAAGTAATGTCAATTGATCAGTATCTCATTGCACCACTTGGTGTGGTGGTAGCTGCTTCCGCAGAGCCAAATGTTAAATGAAAATATCTATTGATCTATTCACTCACCGATTACGGCCAACTATGTTTACAAGTCGATAACCAAAGGCGGACGGCCTCTAAATTCTCGCCAATGTCACCGTAAAAGCGTTTATCGATTCGAAAGAATATGTTGCAACATGATCGTTTCTTAGAAATTCTTTCTACGAAAAATTTCGCGTTATTCGAAGAAAGAAAATTTTCATAACAAGCTAAACGAGATAAAGGTTATGTCTTACCGTTTGTAACTTGTGAGAGAAAATAAAGATAAATCTCTCTCTTTCTCGTTTTATCCACGATAAATCGCCCTATTCTTGTTTTCTTTCTTGTTCTTGGTTCGATGCGAATGAACGGACGCATATACTCGTACATATGTAACTAATCTGACGCAATGTCGCATAGGTAAACACGCGTGTATATCGATCGATCACGTAGGACGCAGAAAAGCTATGAATGAACGTCGAAGAATAAGGACACGCAATGCAAAGATAGAGGAAGGCACGCATTGTAAACATTTAACACATACATATTTCTGGAGTTGTCATTCTCGAGAACGTCTATGACATCATCGTTCATTTCCGAGTATTGCGAATCTGTGAAGAATTGACGAACGTTTTTTCTCCGAATCCAAATTATTCCTCCTTTTCCTCGGAGCAATTATCTCGGATGGGACGCGTTAGTCTCGTACGACGTTCTTATGTCGATTGAGAAAAGCAATTGTCCATGAGGAGATATATATATATATATATATATATATATAATGGGACAATGCGAGCGACCTAGACGCGACGAAATACTATTGTTGTGACAAACGATTATAACGTTCCTTCGAGATGTCGCACGAACGTTCGTACCTATCGATAATCCATGCGATATTCCAGTTCCTACTTATTGATCTCCTTAATTATTGATATTATTAAGGATAGAAGGATCTCTCATGTTAAATTACATAGTCTAATACATAGTTATAATAAATATTATAACGTAAACAAGGTTGTAACGGCGTTCGATATCTATCAAAGTTTAACGAGAAGGAATGTCTTTTCGTGCGCGACAAAAGGGACGTTTAAAAATCGCGCGCTTGGAATTTTAACGAACCCAGGAAGGAAGTGATTTTCAACGACGAGCGAGTGGCAGAGGGACGGAGCCGGGGGAGATAGAAAGGAAAGGGGAAACGCAAAAAGATAAAGAGTCAAGAGACAAGGAATTTTCGAGAAGAAGAGAAAATGCGTCGATGCGATCCATTCAAGTTCTCTCTCTCTCTCTCTCTCTCTCTCGGATAGTAATTCAGCTTCGGTTAATTTCGTGAATCTTCGCGCACGTTTATGCCTCGCCCTGCTCGCACCCGCCCTTACCAATAACGTTCTCTTTCTTGTGATTCGAGCGCACGGGGAAAGGAGGAAGGAAGAGGAAAGATTTACGTGCACGTATATCTCTGCTGTGTGTGTGTGTGTGTGTGTGTGTGTGTACGATAGAAAGAGGGAGAGCGCGAGGCTTCGCGTTCGATTAGAGCGCGCGGTCAGTCGGTGGCGAGAAGTTAGCTGCTTCGAACGTTATTTTACTTAATCCAGTTGCGATATAACACCGAACGGTGGGTATTACTCTCGAAGAAGGAGCAAAATGGTCGAACACGTTCAGGACTATGTAAGTTATTTTCACGTATTTCGATCAGAAGATATTTTTTCTTTAGAAACGATCCAACACGATCGATTGATCGAAGGAACGTTCTAAGTGGGCTTTTAATTAAGTGTAATACTTAAGAGATAACCTTGAGAAACGCGGCAGAAGCGGATACGCATCATTGGTACGGCGATGGGTGACACAGTTCGGCACGATTATATCATGCTTTTACGTGGCAGTAAATGGTCTTCGACCGATCGATCTCCAGAACGAAAGCGAGAGAGAGAGAGAGAGAGAGAGAGAGAGAGAGAGAGAGAGAGAGAGAGAAACATGTCACTCCTATATATTTACCAGCTATACGTGTACCGCCAATTGGCTCTACGCATTTCCATTATTATCGTCCCTCGAGCTTACAACGTGTTATTTTTGAGAACGATTGTACCCCTGCGATGACTAGTGAAAAAATACTTTACCATATCTTTCAACTAATTATTTATTCTCACTCGATTGCCATTCGATATCTATCGCGGTACTCGCGCTGATCGATTATAAATCGATCACAAGTGTATTTATTGAGGTTATTTCATCGATCGAGAGTGGAAGCGAATTATCGCGACGTCATCCGTAAAGTGAGCTTCCTCTTGACACGTGTATTGCTAGAATTTAAGATATTAAGTCATTATCGAGTGAGTGCTACCTGATAACGTATCATAATCTGTCTATCTTATTCGTTATATATCCTTTATAGCTCTGTCTACATCTACTCGTTTACACAAAATTTAACGGTTTCACGATGTATTTATTCCTTCCCGTTCCACAGAGAGCCCAACTATTAGACCTAGTACTATTGATTAAAGCATATCGTAAATTATATATATTTGCAGGCAGATTTGGAGAGGAAACTTGAAAAGGCTGGCTCGACCTTGGTCGTAATTGACTTTTATGCGATATGGTGCGGCCCTTGCAAAGCGATCGGACCAAAGATCGAAGAGTTAGCCAAGGTACAACTTAGCGTTCATTTCATTAATAATTCATTTCCTATCTTTCGGAAGGAAGTTTTTATCGAAGTTCCTTTTATCTTATTCCCTTTAGGAAAGAGAGGATGTTATTTTCCTTAAAGTCAACGTTGAAGAATGCGAAGATATTGTGAATAAATACAAAATAACTAACATGCCTACTTTCGTTTTCATCAAAGAAGGCAAAGTGGTACGTATAAGGTCTCACACATTAAGAAGCACGATCGATTGATGAACACCTCTTGCTCCTATTATATGAGAGATGTTAATGTTGAGTATTAAATGCAATATTCTTTGTTTTAGTTGGAAACATTCTCCGGTGCTAATTACGAATTGTTGTTAAGCACGATCCAAACTCACAAATAGACGAAAATGATAAATCTTTAAATGCATTGTACTTTTAAGCAAAATAATTGCTATTGCATAGCAACGATATACACGCACGAGTTACACGAATGGTTTATCATAATTTTTTATTAACAGTATTCCTTTAATGCAATGCCCCCAATGGGATAATTTTTTAAAAAAGATTTTTATCGTAAGATTTTTGTCTCATAATTTCTATCGTTTGTATAATCTGTTTTGCGAAATAAAGTGTACTCGGCTTAAAATACGTACGGACTTGACCACATGGTTTTTATATATCCTTCACGAACATCGAAGAAAGTTATAATTTTTGGCTTGTAACGTCGAAGAATAAAAAATATATAATATTTATATTCCTTTGTACAATATATACATTATTATTAGCGGATTGGGCTAATACGCCGTTATTTTGCGCTATTTACGACGAATGCTGCGGCTTTTCTTCGATAGGATTCGCCATTAAAGTTTTAATGCATTCTTTGATAAATAAATAAAAAAAAAAAAAAAAAAAAAAAAAAACTATACGATACGTTCCAGTAAATGATGTTATTAAAATTAATCTCTGGACATTATATCGATATATGCCGATGATAAATAATAAAAAATGTTTCCTTAAGTAATTAATGAATCGGATGTACTTTTGCTAAAGTATTTTCGTTAATAAAGAGCATGCACCTGTACCCGATCTACATGGTTGACCTAGCATCAATCGACCGGATGGTGACTTTAAATCGTCCTGCTTTCCTACAAATAAAACAACGAGATAATATAATTATTTGACAATTTTTCTTAAAAGAAGAAAAGAAGATTCTCTTACTTCGTAATATGGCATTGCGCAAAAAATTGAGAGAACTTTCGAAACTCATTTGTTGCAAAGGCGAGGCAGAATCGTTCATGCCTTTACGACTGAGAGGCTGAAATGTACCATCGAATGTCATGTAATCGGCAATTAAAGAGAGATGCCTAGAGTCCACCGTTATTCCATACATTTTGAATACGTCTTTGACCTCTCTTATTATTACTTTGTTGGCAGCCTCGATACCATAAGTTTGAGAAATACCATAGATATCGTTGGAATATAATCTAGGAAGATCCAAAACCTCGTTGTATTTGAACATTTCCTGAAGGAACAAGCAATAATTGCATTTAATACTATTATATAAATATATACAAGTAGAATATAACAGAGAGTTAACTCACTATTATATTTATTCCGTCAGTTTTAAGAATAGTTTCTCCGTCAGAACTTTCTATCGTAAAAGCTCTTCTTATGTCAGGAGTCTCCCAGAGGATCACTTTGCCAGCAACGTTTCTAATAATCGTTGGCAAGTCTATCTTGGTCATCTTAAGCGGCAACTGCGAAGCAATACACACACATATATATATATATATAGATCTTATTCGACGTCACCTATAATATAATAAAATAATTTACCAACCCAGAATTTTAATTTGCACCACAACGATTTTACTTGGTCACATTCGTATTCCAGTGCATACGTATAAGCATTGACTATATCATTATTACACTTCTTGTGTTTGTCGTTCGCGTCATAGCTCCTTCCTGAAGACCAATCGTCATCGTCATCCCTCTCTTCCACGTCGTTGTTGCTCGATTCACGAGGCGGCATCATCTCTTTGATATCATCGTCATCGTCCTTTTCATTTCCATCCTCCACCTCGTCCTCGGTATCGCCCTCGTATTCCTGATTTTCTTGGTGACGCGATATCGTCCGAGTCACCGTCGCATCCGCATCCTCCGCGGCTTCCTCCTCGTCGGACGACTCGTGTTGCTCTCCCAAATCTCTTTTAACGTTCGTCAATTTGGACGCCTTCTTCGGTTCGTCATCGGTCTCCTCTTCGTCCAATTCTTTATCTTCGTTGTTCCCTCGTTTCTTCTCATCTTCGACGTGTATCAAGGTACCAGTTACCTTGGCAATCTTTTTTATTTCCTTGAACAATGCTTTGAAAAAGATTTGTTCGGTCTTTTCTATTATACCCTGTGGGCTCACGGAAAATTCACTTTTGTAACATTTGTAAGGTAAAAATTCAATATGCAACGTGTGAAGCAAACGTCGGTGAGGAAAATGTTCCATCTCCTTGTCAATTTTAATATCTTTCAAAACGTCAGTCATAATGCACTTTGTCAGTTTTTGTCGTAATTTATTCGATCGTTTGGTAAGATTTTGCAAATCCTTCTTAAAAGGTATCTCCATCGTCGGGGTCTTTATGGTTCTCGAGGCCATCATCAATATCTCGCGTAATCTCGGAATACCCAAGGTAACGTTCATTTCGCCGCGTCCCGCGTGGTGGAACGTATTGAGCGTCATTTGCGTCGATGGCTCTCCTATCGATTGTGCCGCTAACAAACCAACGGGCTCACCCGGCGGGCATATAGATTTCATTACCTTCATTGACAAAAGATCTCTCAATTCGGCCTTATCCATTGCCGTTGCAAAACTCATGTCAAACGACTTGTTGTCCGACGTTACGTATTCGTCCATCAGCATCTCCAATCTTTCCGAAAGTACGCCAAACTCTATGTCCTGTCTGAATTTCGACGTCAAAGGATCTGGACATCTGATGCATTGCTTTTTATATGACTTTTTCGTTTCCTCGTCCATTCTTATCCATTTCCTTATAAGCGATAGTGTCCCTTTACTTCTTCCGCTGTTCTCGTCGATACGTTTGAATTTCGAACTCGCAGGATTATAATTGTCCGCGGTAAATATCGAAAATTCGTTTCTCCTTACTTTACTCAACGTCCTACCGCCATTTTTCTTCGTCCATTTCTTTATTTTCCTTATCGATCTCAAAGTGGATTGATAATTTGTCTCCTCCTTCAAATACGTCACCAGATTCGGATCTACGATGACATTTTTATTATCCACCAAGAAATCCATATGGTCCTTCTTCAAGAACGTCGAAGCGGTCACATCGAGACCATCCTCGCCGTAATAAATTTGAATTAAGCTACCGTCGGAATCTCTTACGGTCGAATCATAATCAACAACCAAACCCTCTAAATGCTTTATAAGACACCTTTGGAGGTAACCAGATCTACTTGTCTTTACCGCGGTATCGATCAAGCCCTCCCTACCGGCCATGCAATGAAAAAAGAATTCTTGAGGTTTTATACCGGTCATGAAACGTCCATCTACGAATCCTCCGGCCCTAGGCGTTGGATCGTACGGTGAAAAACTCGGTAAACTTTTGCCGCTTATCATTAGCGGCGGCCTTTTACCTTCCAATTCTATTTGACCGAGTAAACAGGAAATTTGCATAGTATTTACCATAGACCCTTTGGCACCCGATAGTACCATCAATTGTAAATTATTATGGGGGAACTTTTTCAAAAGACCCGCCGGCAAGCAAGTTCTATTAATGTCGTTCGTGTAAACGTCCAATACATTTTTGTACTTCCTGTCGACCTGCGCACGAAATTTCGGTTCCGTTCTATACGATTCTTCCGCTCTAGACAATATCACATCCGTCGGCGTATCGTCAGCCATGTCCAATATGGCCCTTTGCACATCCTCTCCCAATTTTCTACATTCCGAAATGATCTCTTTGCGTTTGACGTCCGCTCTCGGAACTATTAAAATATCCTCGATGCCGAGAGTAAATCCGTCCCTTTGTAAAAATGCCTGAAAGAGTTTGCCAAAAGCGCTTAACAGTTTGCTAGAGCACGGACCTCCGTACAATTCATAAACGCAATGTACCAGACCGTAAGGAGTTGCGCCGTAATGCGTTTTGTCGAGTACGCCGCAAAGGAGCTCGCCGTTTCTTACGATTACCTCTGCCTCCGACATTTCTTCGGGATATTTGAATTCTTTACCGCCGCACTTCCACCGTCGTGACGGCCGTCTTTGCCATTGTTTAACGTTAATCTTTGCCCTTGACTTTAAATTAATACGCGCGGTATTCGGGGGAGTAATATTAATAAGTATGCTCGATATTATTTGCTTGCCCGACCATAAAGGGAAAGGCTTCAATATGGTAGGCGGTAACAATTTCAAATCGCCTTTGTGCCCTACCAAGGCGCAATAGAGCAATTGCATGTAATCGGTACGAGAAAAGAATTTACCACGCATGGTCAAACGTACACCGGATATTACATGATCTTGTATGAGTCCGCTCAATGGGGTACCGTCCTTTGGTACGAGATATTGATTCGATACGTTAGCAATTAAATATCCCTCGCTTCTTGCCAATTCATTTTGCGGAAAGTGAACGTTACACTCGTCGCCATCGAAGTCCGCATTGTAGGCCTTACAATTGGCATAATGAAGGCGCAATGTTTTTTCGCCTTTCAATATGCGCGCCTTGTGCGCCATTATGCTAGGCTTGTGCAAAGTCGGTTGACGATTTACCAATAGCATATCGCCATTTTGCAAGTGCCTATGGACAATTTTAATGCCGTTAAAGAAACGATTGGCCTTATCACTGCTCGGCAATAAACGTTTCGCTATGGCTTCCCTCTTGGTTATGTCGTACGGATTGAGACGTTGCACAGAACCATCTTCGTTTTCTATTATAACTGCTCCTGGATGAATATTTGGACCGTTCAATACCAATTGTCGTAACTCGAGTAAATTCCAGGGTGTTACCGGTATAGGGTAGGTCAATTTCAGCGCGAAAGTCTCGGGGATGCCAATCTCGTCGATGTCCAAATTTGGATCGGGCGTAATGACCGAACGTGCCGCATAATTCACCCTTTTACCCATCATGTGCATCCTTATGATGCCTTCCTTTTTTTCAATGACCTGCTTCAAACCGTGACAATTCGCAGAATCCGGGGTCTTGTTCAATTCTCTATCCATTAAGTGATCTATATCGGTTTGTAACGACTGCCAAGCATTGTGGAGCTTCTCTACGGGCGTACCGCCCTTTATTTGTTCAAAAACCATCCTTCCTTCCTCCGGTAGCCGACTCGTATTACCGTCCTGTATAGACTGTATGATGTTCCGAAGGATTAAACAATCTTGTATGATACTTTTGTAAACTTGACTCTGTGGATGTTCGATCATTTGTCCATGAAGAAAGTTTATGGGCCTTACTATGGGCGGCAAAACGGGCACTACGTCGAAAAAGAATACGTCGGTCGCGTACTCGGTATTTACGTTATTCAAGCAAGGAATGATCACTTTAAGAAATTCTTTCTCATTTGCCCACAACTTTCGCAAATATTCCTTCGATTGGTCCGGCATTACGATTATTGTTTCCAATTTATTTACTACCGTGTGCGACTTTATATTAGTCGTAGCAAAATTGGCATCATTGACTTTAGTCGTCATAATCTTATTCCTTAAAATAGTAATCTTTGGTATAGCCTCCTGACAATTTATACATATTTTTCCGGCGTTATATTGCTTTAGGACGCTATCCACGTACAAATGCCACTGGGCATTGACATTTTTTGTATTTAAGTGAATTCCATTGGTACGACTGCTAGGCAAATGTCTTGCTTTGTTAACAAGATTCCTTATGTATGTTTCTATTATATCTTTAATATATACCAGATCAGATTCATGTATATCCTGGGATTTTGTTTTGGCGGATGTTATTTCATCTTCCAAACCGTCTATATCGCTCAGTAATCCCATTTCTAGGATCTTTAGTTTTCCGCACAATAACATCTTTATATGAGTTGGTATTTGTAAAGTGAAACAGTTTAGGCAAGATAACTTTATCAGCATGGACAATGCTTTGTGAAATAACGGATTGACAACTGGCATGGGTAATTCTATATGACCAAAATGGCCAGGACATTTGAATACCGTGGAACCGCATGTTGCACAAGGGTCTGAACTCTCGAGCAAAGGTCCTGAAATTGAATAATTGCATCATACACGCGCGCAGATACATACATATATACATACATACATACATACATATACATATATATATATATATATATATATATATATATATATATATACACACACACACACACACACACACACACACACACATCACACGTATATTGGGTATAGATGGGAAATTACCTAATGCTGGATCGTACAAACCACCTTTCAATGGATGGCCCAATATATTAAACGAGAGAGGAGTTCTAATCTTTATAACGCTTAAATTTATCACGTCTTCCGTCGTAAAGATCGAAAACGTCAGACATTTTGGATCCAAGTGTTTCGGACTCGAGCGATTTTTCTGATATTTTTGCATTTCGAGGAAGACTTTGAAATCGAAGAAAGAATGTTTCTCGCCACATTAACCCTATCGCACATGGTCTAACCTAACCTAACTCCGACCGAGTCGGCAAGCGAACGATGCACGCGAACTTTTCATTGGCTGACGACGTAAGTCTATATCGTATATCGATATATCGATATATCGTAAGCTATCGATAGTCTACGATATATCGACTAGATTACGTCGGCTGAATCATTCTGTGCGAGTGCTGATGACAGAGGCAACAAATATTCTTTTTTACTCTTATCAAAGTACGTAGATAATTCAACGAGTTTCACCTGCATGACAAATACAGTCGTTATTCCGATAAATATCACGACATGTTTGGTAAAAAGAAAGAGCCAAAGAGACAGTCCAAATCTGGAAATCTTGCCCAGGTAAAACTCATCGATAATGTACGTTCGTATAAATTCGTGACAATGCAATGCTTTCTCTTATTGATAATAATAATTTCATTTGAAGTATGGAATATTCCAAGTACCCGACAGTTTGGACGATCTCGGTGGTGCGGGAGAGGACGAGGACGACGAAGATTTGGAAGCTGAATTGGCTGCTTTAACGAGTTGCGACGATAATACAACGACGACGACCAAGCATAAGGGTAAGTTTTAGGTATAGGGTTAGTATTTTCCCTTTGCCGCTTATCCCCAATAATAACTTTAACAAATTGTACTCTCTAACGTAGTTCACAGGAAAGATTCTTCCGCCTTGGATGCAATGGTTTCTGAAAGTATGAAAGATGTAGAGGAGGAGGAGGAGGAGGAGGATATTTCTGACGGAGAAGACGATCCAGATTTACTGGTATATTTTATAGAATTGCATACAATTGCAAGCCTTTTATTTATATTCGTAATATAAATAAACGTTTTATTTGCACAATTATGTGCAAGAACTTTTATAATAACAGGAAGAACTCAATATGATTACCGAAGATGACCAAGAGATAAATCTGGATGAAAAAGATCCTGAGAATAGCCCTACTAAAGAGTATGACGGTTCTATGGGAGACGATAGGTTAAAGTTGTTACAAGAAAGATTAGAACTTTATCGAAGGGCAGAGAAGAAAGCAAAGGAACAAAAAGAAGCTGGTAAGGCCAGGAGATTTGATAGGGGAATTAAAACGTTGCAACAATTATTGAAGGATGCTCAGACCGGTGGTGTTATAAATGAGGCCAATATTCCACCTCCTTTACCTCCTTCGGCTGTATCTGAATTCTCCGAGCCAGCTACGGGTATAATTTCTTTTCTTTTATATTTCCCTCCTTGGATGGAGGGATTTACATTGCACATTCTATTTGTATATTTATTACAGACGATGGTGCATCCTCCGAACTATCAAAGGAAAATCCCTCGTCGGTGAGTCCTGAACGAGATAATGATTCAGAAGTTGGTCAAGCGGCACCGGCGGTTGTTCAGGTCGATCAGGAAGCATTAGCTTTGTTAAATAAACGACAGCAGGAATATAAGATTGCTGCCTTGGCATGGAAGAAAGCTGGTAACATTCAAGAGGCTATGCAATATGTAAAAATTGCAAAACAATTTGATATAGTTATAGCGGCAATTAATGCCGGAGAAGCAATCGATTTGTCCGATATGCCACCTACGCCAATCGGACCTTCCGTGTCAGCTTCCATGTCTCCTCCTGCGTCATCCTCCGTTGAAAAGGAAGACGTTGAAGTTCAGCAACGTGCCGAGCCAGATAAAATACCTTCTTCGAATAAAATTGATGAATTAACCGAACAACGGTATGGAATAGAAAATATAGAAGGTGCTCTTAAAGAGCGCCTTGACGTATATAAGCGAACAAAAGCGATCGCCGAGAACGAAGGAAATTCTTCGAAAGTTCGAAGATACGGCCGTATTTGCAAGCAGTTCGAGGAAGCGATTAAATTACATGCACGTGGCAAATCCGTACCTCTGGATGAACTTCCTGTTCCGCCGGGTTTTTCGCCACTTTCTATTCAATCGGCCGTATCAGAAGCAGAGAGACCGAAGGAAGAAGATGAAAAATCCAAATCGAAAACTAATTCAGAGGGAACGTCCGGGACAAATGCGCCACCTCCTCGAGCAAATATAGGTATTCATTAGGTTATAAATACCTATTCACCCTTGTTCGATTGTTACTTTATATCTTTCATCTGTTCCTTTCTTTTCTCTTCTTTTCTTTTCTTTCCTTTTTTCAAGCGGTAAATAAAAATCTAAAGCACGCTACGCGGGCGGATAAACAGATGGCAATGTTGCAACAACGTCAATACGAATTGAAAGAGGCCGCGTTAAAAGCCAAAAAGGACGGAGATTTGGACTTGGCACGCGATTATTTGAGACAAGCTAAAGGAATACAGCCCTTGATTCAAGCCAGTATGGCTGGTTTACCGGTCGATATGAATTCTATACCCTTATCGCCAGTTGCCAAAATGGAACTTAGTGCGAACGGCTTGACCGGTCAAACGGACGAAAATTTCCAATTGATCTTCGGCGAAGACTGTTTCGAGGAACGGACTGGAGGAACTGACGAACAAATTTACGATAACTTGGAGAACCAATTGATTAAACAAATAAAAGTACGATCTTATAAATTTCTAATGAAATTCAAACTTGGTATATTCTAACGCGATACATCTTTCTCTCGTAGTTGTGCCTTTCCACGAGAGATCATTCGAAACAATTGGGAGACGTTCCGGGATATAACAGATGGGAACGACTCGCCCTAGGATATACTCGGGATTTGGATATGTTACGGGTTAGAAGACGCGATGCGTTACCGGCCCCGTTGCATCACTATGAGACAAAGACATATGCGATAGTACAGTTAGTAGTATGAGACTTTTTATTCTCTCTTTCTATCAAATCAAATAACATCAATTATCTTATTTATCTTATTTATCTTCTAGGAGTTGTACCGACTTGAACGATAGCGATATTGAAATTTCGATAATAAGGGGTATCAATTATCCACGGGATGCTGATACTTACGTCATGTTTGAGTTTCCCTATCCCTCGGACAATCCTCCTGCAGACAGAACATCGACGGTTAAAGGTACATGCAATCCCGAGTACCAAGCTGTCTTTCCCTTAACAGGAATCCTAGATCGTAGCTCGCGCCAATGTCAACGGGCATTCAAACGACATGCTCTCAAGTGTCAAGTTTGGGCGAAAGGGTAAAGTTTATACAAATTATTTATTATTACGTTTGATTTTATTTTTCATTTTCCTTAATAGCCATAGATACGACAATGATATTGCTTTCTCATCGTCGATGATTTTTATTAAACCCTCGAATCGTCTATCGTAAAGATGGAAGAGAAGAAAGAGTTGCGTTCTATGTCATCGGCATGTTTAATAATTTACAGGCTACAATTTGCAGCTCTTAATTAACTCTTAAAACACTTTTCCGACGAGTGCTCCTCTTTCCTCCGTGTTTCTCGAATTTTTTCATTCGCTATATAAACTTAATATTAGGCGCTTAATTATCGAACGTTATTATATATAGATATAACTAGCTAGAAAATATGAGATCTTGAACGTTGATAACATTCCTTACTTACCAGTCGACATTAGATTATTGCAGTAAATGGATTAGGACGTTGCTTACAGATGCTCGCTGAACCCCATCCTGTGTTGCACTCATCCAAGGTATGAAATTTTTCATACTCAAGGAATACAGATTTCTTTTTTCCTTTCTCTCTTTTTTTTTTTTTTTTTTTTTTTTTTCTTTTCTTTTCGTTTTTTTCCTCTTACTTTTCTCTTATCTCAATCTTATTAATGCGTACGAGTGGCTTTGAACGTGGAATTTTTCTTACGGTGCCTTGCAATATGTGCTTAGGTTCAATCGATTCGATGAAATTTGATGCTTATGCGCAGTTATCATTTGGAATAACTAGAAATAATTCGTTTCATCAGTAATTATTATTAATCGATGAAAGGAAATACGGAAAACGTTAATTTTCAAATATTCTCCATCTCTTTCGTATACTGCGCCAGACTTTCGAACATGCCTTCATTTACGAGCATTTACGAGCAAGCTGTAGCAACGTTACGACTGTTATGCTGCATTATTCAAACGACTTCAATCTTTCGTCGTGTAAATTCCCGTCGTAACTTAATCAATATGTTTGTATTTTTATAGAGGATTTTTCAGAAGCGACAGTTTACTGGGTACCGTGACAGTAAAATTGCAATCACTTGAGATGCAATGCATTCTACACGATTCATTTCCAGTAAGTTTTTTTTTTTTTTTTTTTTTTTTTTTCTTTAATCCTTACCATACGGATCCTAAGACTGACATTATTCTCACCATTTTATTTGATAATGCGTCCTCTTTGTGGCAGTTAATGGAGGGGAGGAAGCCAACAGGAGGAAAGCTCGAGTTGAAGATGCGCCTTAGAAATCCGATTATCACGAAACAGATAGAACAAATGACCGACAAATGGTTGATCATCGATAACTGATGCTTTTTCGTTTCGTCACCGAAACAAAATCGACATAATGCACTCGCATTTAATTTGGCAAGATACGCACTGTGGTTTTTCTACATAAATGTAGAACGTCGTTCTCTTAGCCAGTGATATTATTTATCTCAAGCAAGCGAACATGTAAATGTGTAAAATTAATCGATTATCTTATCCTCGTAGATAGACAAATACATATATGTAGATAAGCCTCTTTTTTTCTTTTTTTTTTTTTTTTCTTTTTTTTTTTTTCTTCTTAAGCCTTTCCATTCGTTACACTTTACTTGTATATATCATATATTATAAATATGTATTGAATAATATGCTCGTGGTATGAGAAACGATCAACGACGATGAAAAGTGGTGATTGCGTTTAATCGTTTATACGAAAAAAGATTTAACAGAGTTCTATGAATAAACGAAAGACAGCTTTTTATGGTATATTTGTACGGAAATAAGATAAAAGTTATTTAACATCGTTACGTTGTTCCTTGCGATATTGTCCTCTTGTGGAATATAAATTTCGGTCTTTCGGTGGTCGAGGTCGTTAAGATTTTGAAATGTAAGAAGGCAAACGTACACGTGCCCCTCCCCCTCCCCCTCCCTCTCCCCTCCGTACAGATATCTGGACACGTAAGCCTTGGAAAGAATTGGCAAACACGTGCGTCGTTTGATTTACACGATTCGAGAAGGAACGATTCGCGGGATTAAAGCTGAATCGACATTTTCCAGAGAACAATACATCCAGGTGAATCCCCACTAACAAACTATTGTCCGATAATCGTTCTATTCTCTATCTCTTTTCAGCTATCTGTCCTACGATTTAGAAATTCTATGCGCGAATTTAATTATCAATCGCTAGAAGAAAATTATCTTTTCGGATCATATGCGTTTCAAATCGCAAATGGCGAAACGAACGACATGAAATAATAGATCGATTTAATTTGATCGCATTCGCAGATGTTTAGTTAAAGTGTTACGGCTCGAAAGAGAGAGAGAAAAGGAAGAGAGAGAGGAGCAACGTGCAAGCAAGCAAGCACCCGCAGCGAGCTACGGGTTATATATCGATCGCGTTCGTACACGTACGAATGGCCGATTGGAAAACAGCGGGATCTATTTGCCAATTAGACTATTAAGAGCGGCCGAAAAGGGCAAGGGCCGCGCGCGAGACCTGGCGAAATTCGCTGCTGGAAGAAGAGCGAGCGCGATTACATGGTCCAGTGCAGAGTATTTACCGAGCATATACATACCGCGGTAATGTTGACCTTTTGCCAGATCCATTCTGCGTGCAAATTAACGATGTTTGCTCTCAACCCTTTTGCCCTGTCTTGATTCTACCTCTTCTCTGTTCTCTCAACCCCGGTGCAACTCTCTCTCTCTCTCTCTCTCTCTCTCTCTCTCTCTCTCTCTCTCTCTCTCTCTCTCTCTCTATTGTATTTTTCGCCGCTGCGTTCGCTCTCCTTATTCCTTGCTTTCAGCCTCGAATTTTTAGTCTCGATCGTTTATCTTGCGAAAATCTTGGACCAACGCGTTAGGATTGCGTTTAAAATAAAGTAATAAAAAGAATCGTGTCCTTGTGCGATGAAAGTCAAAAGAATGTGCCACGTGGAACGATATTATGTATGTATATAAATAGCGAAAGCTTAGAAAAATTGCAAGGTCCACGATAAGATAGCCTTTGAGAAATGCAACATATCAAAGATAACGTTTTCTTTTTCTTTTTTTTCTATTTCGTATCGCTTAGAATATTGCAAAATTGCTTAATAAGAAGGTCGATTAAAATATTTTTGTTTAAATAAAGTATAATAACGTTAGCATTGATTTGTCTATATAGAAATAATATATCAGAGAATTCTTCGATATAGTGTCAAAGATAATAAAATTAAAAAGTTTCATTTTTTCTTTCTTTCTTTCTTTCGTTTTCCTTTTCTTTTCCTTTTTCTCTTTCCCTTATAAAACATAAATTTTTCCTCGTTAGAGATTAGCTGGTAAAGTTCGCACATTTTTTAAATTCGCCAAACGCGTGTCTCTTCTTTTACAAAATCGGACTCTGCAAGACGCGTCGGAGTCCGATTACACGATTTCTGCTTATGTCGCATATTGCCGGACGTGACGTCACTGGAACTCACGGCCGTGGATGCCAGGTGTGACCTGACACCAGGAGCTTCTTTATTCTCTTGTCTTCTTCCCACGTGAAATACAAACATATATCAATTTGCATAACGCGTACTTGGCCGCTCATTCCTCGGGCAATCATTAAACGTTGATTTCATCATTTTAAGATCTGATCTAGGAATTATAAACGATGCTCTTTCAATTATCAGTATAGACCAATTAAGCGAACGATCGAATTAAGAAATCTTCCAAGCTCGTTCCTTTTTACTTTCAATTTTTTCATTTTTAATCGATACGCGCGATTTTTATTAACGCACGCGAGTACGCCGGCAATTCGTATTAATTATTAATAAACTATTACTCTTTGTAAGAAGGAGACGATAAGTCGAAACCCCGTTGTAACGCGAATGCCATGTCGCGATATGCGACACTTTGATTATGCCAATCTAATACATTCGATCCTAGAACCTAGTACTACCGCGTAAATATCGCTTTAATTGCGCATAATGGATCGTTGTTACATAATGTTTGTAACTAATGTTGCAGATATACCGGCTTCGTTCTTCTATAACATCTTAATGTTAAATTTGCTCCAATTTGCTCCTTCGGTCAAAAGTAGTAAATCACTACTGGTTGACGCAACTGATTGGACGATAAAATAATATTTTAGAGATCGAATATATCATTGTATTTTCATTCGAATAATTTTTTAAGCGAAATTTATGAAAATTTCCCCATCCACGCTCTCTTTCCCTTTTCTATTCTTTTCGTTTTATTCATAGTCGGGCGAATCATTGAACACTATCGAGAATGGTCGAGCGCCGGCGAATCGTTCGTAGAGAAGTAGAGGTACGTACATAAAAAGCGGATTTCGAGGAAGACGATGAGAGAGGGAGGGAGGGGAGAGAAAGAAAAAACGGAGGCTATTAAATCGAATAGCTCGCGTGAAAGAAAGGGAAGCAACGATTCTTTCTTGAAATCCCGACCGATTCTCGTCTCTTTCCTTTTTTCTCGTCGAACTGAAATAATAAAGTGCTGCTCGTTGATAACGTTCCGGTGACAAATATGACGGTACTTCCGGGACAGAGTCGGAAATCACCAAATGCGTTTGCTTCCGTTTCGTATTATTCTATGCGTGTTCCGCATAGTGATTTACGTCCGTTCCAAGTCGCTTTCCTCGATTATTTCTTTATATTTACTCGTCATCCCCGATCTGATTCTTTTCCATCGAATTAAAAATAGTTATCTACCTCCTACGATTAGTTGGATTTGATCAATGATTTATGCCGATAAATCATCTAATCGTTGTTTTATTCCACGTACATAAAAAGGAAAGAAACCGTTCGACTAATTATACTGGAGACGAACGCGTTTAATTAAACGCTAATCCTAAGATATTTTCTAAGGAGAAATAAACGATTGAGAAAACACGAACGATATTCTCGCGCGATCTTTTAATATTCATCGTTGAGAATTTAGGGATCGTGGCGATTTGCTCCTCTAGATGACGAACGAACTCGAGAAGAGTAAGATAAACTCTTTTCGTCTCGCTCTAATCAATCGTTAGGTCCTGTCAACCAACCCCCATTTAAAATCGTAAAAGGACCAAACTGTTGTCAATGAACGTTATGTTTTTAATCGCTGCGACACAAATAGCGAGGATTCGATTGTTCGCGAAGCCGATGCAAAGCGATGATCCGAGAATAATTGAGCCACCGACGGCAAACAGATTCGTAAGAGCTAGCTAGCGAGCGAGTGAGCGAGCGAGAGAGAGAGAGAGAGAGAGAGAGAGATAAAGTAGAGCTAGGGGTTGGCGAGTCACAGGGAGAGGGTTGTTCTCGACTACCGCTCGAAGACCGTCGCACGATCTCTACTTCATTGTGTCATCCGTCATCGCGCCACGAACAAATGAACGTCTCAACGGTTGCCAGACAAATGACTCGAGGATTATCCTTCGAATGTTCTCTTTCTCTCTCTCTCTCTCTCTGTGTGTGTGTGCGCGCGCGCTCGCGTGTGTGTTTCCTTCGTCTTCCTTCCAGCATCTCTCTCTTTCTCTTTATATTTTATAGTCCTCTCCTTCTCTCTTTCTCGTCTCATCCGTTCATGAATGGAACGAGGGTGTAGCGTTTCCTTCGAAATATCGGCCGTGGCCACTCGATCACCCGCAACAGTTTGCGCATAGACCTTCGAGATCGTATCCGAGGCATTATCTCGATCCATCTTCGAGTCTCGAAGGAAGACCAAAGTGATGCACGATCGACTAACGGTATAAACGTTCGACTTCCGACAAGGAGCACAAACCTTCCAAGACAAAGCACTCTTTTATCACGAATAAATGACGAAAGATTCGGAAGCAGATTTAAATGGATATTACTGGAACTTGTCGTTAGTCCAACGACGACTACATCTAATCTCTAGCAGTCTATTTAATGAATTTTCGTAGCTGATCGATCCACGAGTTTTCTACTTGTCATCAGTAATCGCTATATTCTTCGCTCGACGGACGAAACGCTATCGACGCTATCGAAACAAAGAGAAATAATAATTTATTCATTGGATAAACATGAAATATCATTTATAGTCTCTCTCTCTCTCTTACATATAAATTATATATTATTTTACGATAGATCATATCGAACGTTCTTAAATCGAAGAATTTCTCTTATATCATATCGCTGCAATAATTTGTATCGCATCGTCGTCGATGGCGTCGTCTCTCGGAACAGAGAGAGAGAGAGAGAGAGAGAGAGAGAGAGAGAGAGAGAGAGAGGGAGAGAGAGAGAGAGAGAGAGAGAGAGAGAGAGAGAGTTGTGGGTGTTAGGTGAGTATAGGTGGGTTCATCGGTAGGTTGGCTCGCTGGCTGACTGCTTGGTATCGATGTGCAGCCTGGCAAGCCGGCTATGCTGGCTCAGCACTCTCCCTCGTTCCTCCTCTCCTACCCTCCTCATCCTCATTCCCCTCCTCCTTCTCCACCTCCTTCTCCTGCTCCTCATCCTCCGGTTTCTCTCTCGTGCAGGTTTACTCTCTTGGTCCTAGGACAGCCTCGGTCTCGACATCATCCCAAAACTCGTCCATAAACTTAACCTTCTTAGAGCCTACGAGGATGACTTAATTTTTACGACGAAAGAGCAATGATCAAGAGTGTAAAGAAAATAAAGTAAATGACGTCGTAAGAATGAAATTAAAAAGTAATCAATTATCGGGTCATTTTTTTGGGTCAACTTTTACGAATCGTTCTGACGAGAGGGAGAGAGGGAGAGAGTATCGGCTTTAATTCGATTTTTCAAGTCCATCCGAGTGAGACTCATCCCAACCCTTGATATCTAGAGGGGCTAATGTGAAATAAGCTCGTGTAATTTTCTGATCAGTCCTACGAAATCTTGAATAAACGATGAATAAACGAGACCGAGATTGGCATTGGAGTTAAGACGAAAAAAAAAAAGAACAATTCGTCGGATTTCGACGAGCGAAACTTCTTCTTTTCTTCGTCCTTCTTCTCTTTGCCTTTCGAATGCAATTGCCGTCGTAAATCTCGCGGTAAAGTTTGTTGTGCGGCAAACGGGCAGACGTTTCTCTCCCGAACGATACGATAGATCGGTCTCTTGACCTCGCGGTATAAAGATTTAATAGCATCGCGAAGTCAAGCGAACTTATTCGCCTTTTGACGAAGATCGATCTCGCCCGACGACGTAGATATCGAGCAAACGTTATTCGGCTTGCATCTTCCGATTCGATTGTCCTTTCCTCGTTCTCGTTTGTGGGCTCATTTTCTACACGGACCTAATGTCTACGCTTTGTTAGGATTACTACAAATTATTTCTATCCATCGACAGAGGTTATAGGTAGGTATATATTTATTTCTTCATCGAATAATTCATTCATATTTTAGCCGAGATCGATGCCTTAGCCGAAACGCCGTCGTTCAAATGCCGAATCTCATCGAAATTGCATCTTGCCAATTTTTTTTTTTCCTTATTACCGAATACGCATAAATCGATCGTCGATCAAATTTTTTTGACTAATCAGTATAATCGTACCCAATTCAAAATAAATAAGCATCGAGTTTATCGGTTTTAAAGTTGAATCTCGAGCTTGGTATCGTTGGTAAATTTCGCTACCGCGTCGAGAAATCGTACGCGACGGTACTCGTACGCGAGGGAAAAGAGGAGCAAGAGGACGAGGAGAAGAGGGTCGAAGGATGTCGGAGATGCAGCGTCGACAAATTCCTCGCTCAAACAAAATGGCCAATCCTATCGGCGTTGTTCCTTCTATTTCGGCCCTCGCCGACATTCGCTCCGTCTAGACCAACAAAATTCTCTCCGATCTCTCGTTACCTTCTTTTCTCGTCGGATTAAAGCCTTGGATAGGACCTTAAAGATTCGACCCTTGAAAAAATAGTAAAGCGAATAATTTTAGATGCATCTTCGATTTGATTAGACGCTCCTAAAGGATTAGAGACGAAATGGCCAAGATCTTTGGTATCGTCTCGTAAGAACGGGAGAGAGAGAGAGAGAGAGAGAGAGAGAGGAGGAGAAACGAGGCTTTGAGAGAGAGGTAGGTGCGACAGCGAATAAGGAAAATTTGATATTCATGAAGTATTTTAAAGTCGTGGCATCTCGGAAATGGGTACGAAGAAGGGCTAAAGGTTAAGATCCTTGGACGTCTGCGGAAAGCTATTTAGATACGAGGTCGCGATTTCCTCTTTTCCCTTGTCCTCGCGAATCACCGTCTCTTCATAAACGCTTCGTGATCCTCGAGCTTTTACCTCGTTCGCGCGAGAATACGCGCGCTCCAATTTTATCTTTCGTTCCTTACGTGAAATGCAAAAAAAGACAGACAAAGAGAGAGAGAGAGAGAGAGAGAGAGAGAAACTATTACGACTTTCATCGAGCGAGTCGATCGAGATAAGTAGATATATTGAAACGATGTTACGGGTAACCTACCGAGGTTACTATACATTTGTACTCACCTTACAATTTGCCTTAATTTGCAATTCCGAATTTGAAGTTTTGCATGCAAAAGTTGAAAAGTTTTCATTTGAATAATTCGCTCGAAAGTAAGCATACGGGAATAAAAGTATTCACCGTTTAAAAAATTAAAAGAACTGAAAGAGCAAGAAAGTTGAAATGATGCATCATGCAACTGAGACTTTTTGATTAAAGTTAATATTTCTAGAGACGTCGAAGTGGTTCCAGTTAGGTAGGCCACCCTGTATATAATATAGGAGTTTTTGGAAAAGAGGAACGTTCCCAAAGAAGCAAAGAAAATAAAGAAGAAACGGGAAAAGAAGAGTAAAGAAGAGAAGAAGTGGTTGGAAATGGAAGGAGTCGGAGATAAGGGGCGTGAGCAAATGGCGGCAACCGAACGAATCCCAACTCGCGTGCATCGTTTGGGGTGGTCCCAAGGAGCACGCCCACCCTACTTGGTGACGTCACCAAGTGACATGCGCGCCAATGTCATGTCACCCCCGTCAAGTTCGGCGCGTCGCGCTGCGCTCGAGCGTATCGGCCACCACTCAGATAACGGAGACACCGACGACGACGCATCTCTCTGCTCTGCCGGTGCGCATCCCTCTCTTTTTTTTTCTCTTAATGTCTATTTCTCTCTCTCTCTCCCCCTCTCTCTCTCTCTCTCTCTCATCTTCACTCAGCTCTCTTTCTCTCTCTCTCTCTCTCTCTCTCTCTCTCTCTCTCTTTGTCCATTTCTCCGTTTCGCGTTTTAATATCGAAATATTTCTCGAAGTGAAAACGACGCTCGGTTCTCTGTGTATTTCGGCGAGCAAAAGTCTTGCTTGAAAGACTGAGGAAAAGGATTATTATTTGGCGGGAAAGAGGAAACGTCGAGTGGCATCAAAGTGCGAGGAAAAGTGTCAAGTGTCGAGGACGACGACGACGACGACGACGACGACGACGACGACGACGACGACGACGACGACGACGACGACGACGACGACGACGACGACGACGACAAAAATCGTTTTGTTCGTCGATCGAAGGAACAACCTTTATAAGAATCCTTAGAAAGTGTCCGTGTCACGTGGATCTACTGCGGCTTTTTCCTTTTTTCCTTCTTGTTTTTCTTTTTTTTTGCTCGAGGACTGCAAAAGAAAAGTGATCACGACGACGTTAGAAACAGCGACGAATTGTCAAGAAGGTGCCGGAGGAGTAGCCGTTGTAACCGAGGAGACGCTCACGTATGCAGCTGCAACGGACGCGGTAGAGAAGGTGGAGGCGCAGGAGGTGGAGGTCGACGAGGTTAAGATGGAAGCCGAGGACCATTTAGCTAGGGAATACGTCCAGGAGTTTGTCCTCGATCATCTCGATCCCGCCGACGTCAAGCGAGAGGTGCTTCTCGTTTTCTCTTCTTTGATCTTTTCCTCTTCCGTTTTCCTTTTTTCCTCCCTCCCTCCCAATTGTCCTCTCCCAAAACCCTTAAAACCTCTTCCGAGGGATATTTCAAAAGGGGATGATGTGTTTGCCGCAAAATAGAAAGGAATATTTTAAAACGGACGAAAGTGGAACGAAAGTCGAGGGAATACTATGTGTATTTGCCGGCAAACGCACGTGCTCTCTTCTCGCGAAACGTTAAAGAATGAATCTTAAAGTTGATTATATAAAAGGAATTATCGATGACGTTGCAGCGTGTCGAGTATTACGTTTGCATATCCTTATCTCTCTGTGTACCATTCATAAAAGTTGAAGTTCATTAGTGAAGTTCAAGAGATAATAAGTTCGCTCGATTGCAGCGTATAAAGTCACAAAAACTTTCAACGATTTTCTTTCTTTCTTTCAACGTTATTATCGATCGTGAGATCGTGAGATTTCCCCTTGGTAGTGATTATCGTACGCGTTGTAACACAGCGTAAAGAAATTTATTTCGAGTTTTGTGATAACGCCGTACACATACTTATGTACTATTAATTTATTTAGACAAAAAGCGTTTACAGCTCGCGACGTCGTATTTATTATTGTTTCAGGTACGAATGGGTTCGCCGAACGTGATGGTGAACGGAAGCGTGGTGCAAATTCCAGGACAAGTACATGGAGGTCAGGGCCTGACTCTGGCACCATTGACACCACCTGCCCACGAATTAGAGCAGCCGCATCCGTTGTACGGGCAACCTCATCATATACAGGTGCAACACGGGGTGCTGGTAAAGGCACCACCCGGTGGTGCTCCACATTTGACGACCCTTTCGCATCCAGGCACACCACCGGACACGCCGCCGGTCTCTGCCTCTCCACCCCCGTTGCAGCTGCATCGCGCCGAGCGAGACCCTCGCGAACGCAGCGGACTCCTATTGCATCTGCAACAACCTGGATCCATATTACAAGATGACATGCAAGTTGGACCCGGTATCGGAATGGGCTGGCTCACCCAATCCCTCAGACAAGAACCGTTGGATCTTAGACCTCACTGTCCTCAGGAACAAGGCCAGGAGCCTCATCACGAAGCTTGGCCCTCGTCTACCGCGAGCCATCATCACTTTCAGGAGCATCAACACTTGCCGAGACATACCAGGCATCCCGGTAATGTCCTCCGATAACCTTCCCCTTATCTCATCTCATATATCATGATCTATGATCACTTGGATCGATAATCGTACAAACTTATAAATCCCTTTATAAATCTGATTTCATTATAAACGACATAAATATCTCTGGGTTGGGATTAATGTAATATAATATATAGAGATTCGAATCGGATAGAGATCACGGACGTTATTATATCAGGTAACGGCGATTGGATAAAAGAGTTTAACGACAAGAGAGGCTCGTTATCGCCCACAGGTGGGTACATCACAATGTCCAGTCACATCGAGTACTATGGCGGTCCAGGTTCAGGCGGCGGGATGCTTCCCGCGGGCGGGGGTGTGATGCAGAGCATGGAGGATAGCATGCAAGGGATGCCCATGCAACCGGGTAGACCGTTGAGCGTTTGCTCGGTCAGTTCTTGTGGAGCCAGTGGTCCAAGTCCTGCTCACAGAACTGCCAATGGACTTTACTCGAGCTGCGGACCGGCTAATTCGCAGGAGGAGCTCATGAACGACGAGCTCCTCATGTCGCTCTCCGTACGCGAATTGAACAAACGCCTCCATGGTTGCCCGCGGGAAGAGGTGAGTCAGGTCTCTCATTTTTTCAAACGATCACAAGATCGACTCGAATTAGCCTCGAATCTCAATCGATCCTTTTTCAAATTCTTTACAAAAAAAAAAAGAAAGTCGATCGATTCGTTTAACTTCCTAGCCGTTACATTTTCTAAGATCGATCGGGATTTAACTTGGTCGAACTTTATTGAACGATCGATTATGACTACCTTGAGAACCGGACAACAACTTTTAAATTCGTTCAAATAGCAAATCCTGTGACAAATATTGATTTGATTTAAACCAGCGAAAGGACCTGATCGTCGTGATTTTTTCGTCCCTTCCGCATAGAGTATAATGGAAAGTCAATGGTTCTCGAGGTGGTGGCTTCTCGAGTAATTATTGCGCGAGTGGCAAGGGAGAAGTTTAGATAAGCTAAAAGCGGACGAACGAAAACGTTATAAGCGATCGATCCTCTTGCGAAGGTCGTCCGTTTGAAGCAAAAACGTCGGACTTTGAAGAATCGGGGATACGCGCAAAACTGTCGCAGCAAACGACTACAGCAACGTCACGATCTCGAGACTACCAATAGTAATCTGCAAAATGAGCTTCAACGAATGAAGGTCGAATTGGCTCGGACCCAACAGGAACGGGATCTCTACAAGCAACGCTGTGAAATATTGAGGGCTCGTCAGACTCATAGTCATCACAGTCATAGTCACAATCATCATCAACAACAACAACAACAAGCCCCCCAGCCGACGCAGCAACAGCAGCCGCAGCAAGCTCAGCAACAGCATCCTCAGCAACAACAGCAGCCACCGCCACCGCAACAGCAACAACAGGCGCAGCAACATCAACAACAACAACAACAACAACAGCAGCAGCAGCAGCAGCAGCAGCAACAACAACAACAACAACAACAACAACAACAACAGCAACAACCGGCACCAGCGAGCCCGGAGGTCTATCTATGACATCGACAGCGCCGAGGAGGCGCTTGCTGGACCTGAACGATTATCTCGATATCGAATCCTTGAGCCGGTGAGTCGATCAGAAACCTTTCGTTTTCCTTTCGTTTGGGAAGAGCAAATGGTCCGATTAAAAATTAGCAATCTCGTAGATATTTCGTAGCGTAGTAAAACGTTACGCGACGTTGCGGGAAAATTCTGCGGTCAGGCGTTATCAACGGTATAAAAATTCATTAAACAGGGTATCAAGAGGCGCGCGAGATAGCATCGTCGACCGGGGACCCGTTTAAAAGCGTTTACGCGCGGCACGCGGAAAGATGTGCGACGAGATAAGAGACGCACGACGGTCGACGTTTTAACGCCTTCGTAAAAATTATTACATCGTTGTTCCGCGAGCTTTACAGGTTTATCATCGTGGCCGTTGAGGCCGCATCATCCGCTCGGAGTATGGTCAAACACTACGGTCAGGTTACTCCGTCGGAAAAGTAACGAGATCGAGGCTACCATAAACGTTGCATTCTTCCCTATTTTTCCCTAGTCTGTGGCGATCCAGATGACACCCTTTATCATCCTTCATAGGATAATTTCGGAATAATTTTCATTAAGATTTGATGCGCGTATTTCCAGGAGGGAGGGGGGATGGTGGAAAGAAAGAAAGAGAGAAAAAAGAAACGTCGCGGTTACGCGCTTTAACGATATTACGGCCGAGGTCGATTTGGGGTCAGCATTTAAATAAGATTAAGCTCGCGCCAAGCAGCTTTTCCGGATCGGATCAACATTGTAATCCCTCGTCCCGCTTCTCACGGGCCAGGATATCTTCCATTAGAAATTTACGTTTGGAGGATGTGCGATACGTCGTGTGGTGTTAACAATTTTCTTAAAAGTCGATTAAAAAATCAACCAATCCAAAAAGTTCACCGGCCGAAATTTTGGTCTCCTTTCTTTTATCCTACTTTTTTCTTCTTTTTTCCTTTCTTTTTCATCACTTGTGGTTTCTCGATAATTCTCTTTTTACAGCTTCTCGAGAACGATCGTGGATCGAGAAATGGGATCGAAGATGGAAGGAAGGAAGGAAGGAAGGAAGGAAGGAAGGAAGGAAGGAAGGAAGGAAGGAAGGTGCGAGCGATATCCTCGGAGAGATGGCGTTATCTCGACAACGCGCCTAATTCCGAAAAACGATAGATGCTAAAATGCTCTATGCGTGCGTGTATACAAATTATAAAGAAGGTTTATACGAGGATAGATGTGGCTTTCGGTTTCTTTCATTTTTCTTTATCACGACACCTCCTCGTTCCTCCGTTCGCGTTCGAACCTACACAATCTGCATAGAATTATGTTCGGTGAAAGCCAAGAGATACAAGGTATAAAGTCAAGCATGTTTTGCGTAGGAGGAATGGAGGAGGAAAGGAAGAAGAGAGGTTACTTATAATTAAGTTAAGGAAAATGTAGAATTAAGGTACACAACAGGAATTCGAATACACAGAATCTTTGTTCTTTTCTTCTTTTTAAGTTACTTTTTAAGAAACGCCGACGACTGTCGCTCGGGCTTACCTGTGTATATTATATATACTTGCAATTCATCTTACATCGTTTATGTAATATACGATCGCGTAGCTCTGAAGAATAGCCTATTTATCGTCGCGCGAGGCTCATCGGTCGACAGTATTTTTCAAGATTATCCGCGAGCGAAGAACTCGCGCTCTCTTCTAACGTCAATTTTACTACTACAATTAGGGCATTCACGGAAGTTTTCTCCTTTCCTCTATCTCATTCTATCCGTTATCCATTATCGTTTTCCTACGCGAGATTGACATTATCTCTCTCTCTCCCCCTTTTTTTACTTCTTTTTATTTCTTTTAACTCTATTTCACCTATGGTCTAGATCGATTTGTCTCTTCCGTGAGTCGAATAGGACAAAGAGAAACTTTGATCGTTAATATATATTATCGCGTAATTAGATCTCCCACGCAAAGGACCGAAAAAGAGGCATACATCGTTTCAATGTGATCATGGCACAAAAAGTAATCGGTATACGGTAATACCTGTACGGTATTTCTCCACGACTTGGCTTCTTCGACGAAGGAAGAACGGAAAAGTAAAGAAGAAGAGAAAGAGGAGGATGAACTGATTGAAGAAGGATCTTCATCTCTATCGATACTTACAAATTCGATAGAACTTAACGAAGAAGTCGAGTGATTAACATGCGTTAGACGATGGCGTAACTTTGACTTTTGAGGAGAACGACGATCCTTCTTTTACGTAGGAAGGATATAAGAAGGTAAGAGAAACCAGGGAAAAGTTTTATTCGACGAAATTAATGAGGAAAATAAGAACGAGTCGGTGCCAATGGTCCTATTGGTCTATTTAACGAGAACGTTTACCTACGCGCGCAAAGCTACGCCACCGATCCTAATTAGAAAAGAATATTATGCATATAAAAAAGTATATATATATATATATATATATATATATATATATACATAAATATATTATTGTTTTCTCGTACGGACGACGCTCGGTCCGTACCACCACGGGCCGAGACTTGTCCGATTCGATTTAAGAATGTTTTAATTCCCGTTGCATCGTCTCTCGTGTGTACATAAAAGTAATTATTATACTTCTTATTATAAATAAACGTCGACAAAAAATCCGACAGTTTCAGACAGTCGACGGAGTCGTATTATTTCGAAATATCCAAAACCATTTCCCTTGGCCGAGCTAACTCCTATCGATAGATATATTATCTGCTAATATTAAGTTAATACGATTGATTATTAGAGTTTAAAGATATACAAGAAAGAATTTGTTCTAAGGAGAGGAGAGGAGAGGAGAGGAGAGGAGAGGAAAAGTAAAAAAGAAAAGAAAAATCGAGGACTCGCTTCAGCCGAGCGATTCGCATTTCGTATGAAAATCGTGGATTCAGCGTTTCGTTTGAGTCAACGCTACCGAGAGAAGGGAAAAGCCCTCTTTGCGCTTATCGCGTGTTCTTCTGTGTAACAATATTCTTCCAGCCAACAAATTTCCTTCTCCTCCTCTTCTTTCTCCATTTGCGATGTCCCTTCGCGGTCACAATTTCGCGCATTCTACCTACTCGGATTTCAAGTAGCGAAACCAATATCTTGCTTACGTCGTGGTAATTAAATCCTACTGCTACGTGTCACGCACCGAGTTAATCTTTATTTAAAGAATTCCGGGTAGGCTCTCCTTGATTATCTTTCTTAATCGTTTATATCGAAATCTCTCTTTTTCTCGTTAAGAAACTTTTTTTTCTTTCCTTTTTTTCTTTTTTCTTTGCAATATTTTTGCCGATAAAGTCCTTTGACATTCATTCATTCTCCTTAATTTAATTTTACAATCGAGAACAAATTGTGAAATATTACAGATAGTTTCTTTTCGAGCGATATCAGAAATACGTACACGGCTATGTAATTAAATACTTATTAGTAGTGATGCGGAATCAAGGCTTATTAAGGAAAGAATAGGAAATAAACAAAGAGGAGGGGGGGGGGAGAGGAAGAAACAGAAAGAAAGAAATAGAAAATGGACAGAATGGAGTAACTTTAGCGTTCTCGCGCTTCCCTCGCTTTATTTGCAACGCCATTTCTGCTGACTGCGTCGCTTCGACGATGAATCCATCGGGATGGAACGTCGGTAAACAAAACGTTCACCTCTTCTAACCTGACCCCACCATCCACCATCCACCTCCCGAAGCCCGTAGCTCGCGATAAACTTTGATCAAGTTTGCGTTGCATCTCCGTCCCTCTTCCCATCTCATTCATATCTATATTATTATTATTATTACTTTTATTATTATTTGTGAGCGCTGATTTTAATGGAAATAAATATTTTTCTAACGCAACTTGGACGCAAGTTTGTATACTTTAAAAGTCTGTACTTTTTCCTTGCTTTTCTTTTTTACATCATTTAAATATAAAGAGAAAAGAGTTAAGAGAGTGAAAACGTAGGAGAGCGCGAAAGATCACACGAGCTTCTGCCCGTTGACAGGTTTGAAGTTTGATAAACTTCTAACGAGGATACAACCGACCCGTCTACACAGGGGGCTGCTTGACAATGGACTTGTCTTCGATTCCGGACAACCCTCCCTTAACGACAGACGTCGTTGCTTCGTTACTCGACAGGATCGACTAATCGTTACTTCCAACAGGTTCGTTCGGTGATTTACGTTTGGATGTTCTTTCCAAAATTCTTAATTATGCAAAACAAGGAAGATCTTTACGAAATATAAATAAATAATAAACTTTTCTTCAAGATTCGAATCCTTCGTCCTTTTTATATACGGTCTAGTTATTATTCAATCAAGGGATTGCCTTTCACAAATCACAATAGACATTAACGATTAACATTGATCGAACCTTATATATTTCAAAGAGAGAGTGCATCGGGAAAAAGGACGAGCTAGGTACGAACGAGCTAGGTTGAAGAGAAAAAGACAGAAAGGGGTTGCAGAGAAAGAGAGTAAAAGAGAGTGGGTGAGGGGTTGAAGGATGGAAAGGACAAGGCAGGAAACGAGTTGGAGGTGAGACGAGCTTTATTGTCAAGTCACGCCAGCACCGTGGCCTATCTCTATCTTCCAGCTTCACCCTTCTTGCAGCCAGTTCTCTCTCTCTCTCTCTCTCTCTCTCTCTCTCTCTCTCTCTCTTTCGTCGGTGACGTAGATTGCCTCACCCTACCAACATCCCTTCTCTAGCTACTCTCGGCCACCTTTCTTCCTTTTCTTTCTTTCCTGCGATAGTGCAGCGCACGTGCGCCTTCTTCCATCTTTCTCTCTTTTTTGCACTCTTAACACTCGTCCGTGTCTTTCGTATCTTCCGTTGAAAAGAAACGAATACTTTGACATAAAAAAAATACTAACTGAAAAATCGATTTAGGAGTCGGCATACGCATCTTGACCAAGTAATGCGCTGCGAATGTCAAAGGAGATCAGGGCAGCCACGCTGTTTATCGTCTTTCTCTCTTAACGTTGATAAGAAATTTGACACCGGACTTGGGCATTGTAAGCGGAGTCAATTCATTGCTACCAAGAGTCGAACGATCGTCGTGTTTACAGTCGTTAATCTCAAAAGCATTTATTTCTCTTCTCGCAACTCGATATCTCGAATCTGATGTTTTATCGTGGACCACACGTGTAACTATTACGTAATATTATATATCTTTCTCCCTCCCTCCCTCTCTCTCTCTCTCTCTCTCTCTCTCTCTCTCTCTCTCTCTCTCTACATTAGCCTTCTGGATAGTTAGGAATGGATTGGAGGATGGGAAAGAGAAAAGTATAAGAATTGGAATTATGAATTATCCGATTGTTTCGTAAAAAAAATCACTTTAAGAGAGAAATTGTTCTTTCAAAGAGGACATCGAACTTTATACGAATAAAAAAATACTTCGCAAAGTTCCGGTTCTCGCGTCTTTCGTCCATGATCGTGGAAGGTGAGAAAAACTCAAAGAAGGAATAAAAGGAAGAAAGAAAGATGACGATAGAAAGGGAAAAGATGGTCGAAGGAAGGACAAATCAATCGGTCCGACTCATTTCGTCGTCGCAGCTTTAAGCCGGTGACGTCACGTTTACTCTCGCCGCGACGGAGAATCCAGAGAAAGGGAAGATTCGGCGACGCCAGCATCTTTCACTTCTGATGACGATGTAGGTTCGCGGTGGTTGATGACGCGGCACGTACGTTATATCCGTACCTACAGACAGACATACATACAGACACACACACACACACACATGGAAGCTTCCGCATTCACCGAATGAACGAATGAACGAAACCTGCGAAGAGACGCGGAAGTAAAGAGATCACGAAGACGAGCACCTTGACCGAGTCTCGGCGACCACCAATCGTAGATCGATACCGAAAATGCCATCCTCGAACTTTCCTTTCGTTTCGTTGATGGTCTTGCTAAAAATATACCGTCGAACGATGACATCATTCCATGACCGGTCGAATTAATGAATTTGTAGGTAACGTTGAGAAAATTTCGAGGAGACAATAACTTTGATATTTTCCTTACGCCGAGCGAGAGCCATTGACGGAGGTCCGGTGTAACGACCCTGAAGAAGACCACCCTGACCCAGTCGTAGACCCAGTCGGCTCGTCAAAAAGAATCGATACTCGCTAATCAGATCGCTACCCTACCACTCCTTTCTATCGCGAATGTCCACAGATACGATCGAATGGGGACGGAGGTGCTCTCACGTCGAACTTCGAGATTTCAGACGTTTCAGACATATTCGATCAACTTAATTTATTTTCAATTATAATTTCATTACATCTTCCATTTAATATTAGTCGATTCGAATCTCTAGGGATTCTTTACCCTATCACCAATATTAAAGTAAAACGCTAAAAATATTTTTAAGCGAATACGAATTTAACTTTTTCCAATTTCAATCTCGTCGTCGTTGCTGTTCAGGAAAGACTTTTTGGGGTTCGTTCCAGCAATGGCAGACGGAGCCAGAGGACCTTCCTAGGCGTAGACCGGTAGTGATTTAGTGCGATCCGATCAGCGAGTAAAGTCCAGCATCCGATCAGCCGGACCATAAATATCAGGTGTTTTTTTACCACGCGGACGAGGGTGCTCGCGCAAGTGAGACGACGTAACGCGATAGCTTTGTCCTCCTTCCTCTTCTTCGAACAATGTGTGACCTCTGACCGAGGGAGTCAAGCTCGGTGACTACCAGCACATTCGTCTTCTCGTTACCGAGAACATCCCTTTCTCTCCTTCCTCTCCCTTCTTCCTCCTCCTTCTCTTCTTCTTCTTTCTCTTCTTAGGATCTCTTTCAATTCTTTACAAACGACCGACTCTTTTTCTACCTCCTCTCTCTCTCTCTTTCTCTTTTAGCTTTAATTCTTTTTTCTTTCATTATTAAACGGTTTCGTCAAATTCGCGTTAATTATATTCGAAATATTTTACCTCGGCCTACGAGAGAAAAGAAGAGAAGATAAACGTCATCGTTAATTTCTCAAAAGTTTCAGTCTTTAAGACGCTACCCTTGCTCGGTTATTTACCAATTATAGTTATCGTCAGGGATGCAGAGAGGGAGAGAGAGAGAAAGAGCACACATCGTGCGATTCGCTTCTCGGTCGCCTAGCTTAACTACACTTTTATAGCGCTTCCCGACTTTAAACGGATAATTTTTATCCGCTAAGCCACCACGCTGGTAGATTTCATCTCTCAGCCCTCTCCTCATCCTCCTCGTACCGAGGGCCGATTGCCACGAGATGAGAAGGAACGACGACTCCCGTTGTCGGTGCTTCTGGTGAACGGGGCTGGACGGGGGTAGAGGATGACTTCGGCACCCTCCCAGCGTCCCAGGCGACCCCTCATAAAATTAAGTCAAACAGCTACGGGGTGCCAGCACTCGTTTTTCCCTTTAAGAGTAGACTGCAGAGAAAAAGAGAGAGGAATAGCAAGGGGTGAGATTCAAATTGTTCGTGGCAACTACGACGACGCCTCGACGAAAACCATCCGCCACAATCTTTAGACCTTCTCTTTATTCTCTTTCTCTCTCTCTCTTTCTCTTTCTCACTTTTATCTTTAATGTCGTTTATTTTTAATGCAACAAAATGCGTTAGAAATAGCGCATTGTAAAGACGAAGATAGAAAGAGATAAGATGCGACAAGTTTCTGTCCATTTTGCCCAGATGGAATTACTTTCCTCGTCGTCCTCGTCGTCGTCGTCGTCGTCGTCGTCGTCGTCGTCGTAGTTGTCGTGAATTCGATTCGCGATCGTTCATGCGAGTAGCCACGAGGGACACCCACTGGTGCGAAGCAACCCCCCGCCAAAAGACAAATTTGATTGCGTTCCAACTCCTTTTCTCTCTCTCTCTCTCTCTCTCTTTTTCGCGTTTTTCTCGCTTCGTATACATCACTCATTCACCAGCTCGTCATCAACCGTGATTGACGAGTGATATCGTTAACGGTTTTAAGAGACGTAACCCTCTGGAAGACGAGTGCGATCTACCGCGATGATCTCGTTAGAGATCTTGTCAGTTCTTTTCCCTATTGCTTCTTTTCTCTCGCTACCTTTTCTTTTCTTCTTTCGTTTGTCATTACGTAAATCCAACCGTATTTTTTACCTTTTCAATCGATATACAAGTTATACATAATTCGATTCAACGTGACATCGGCCGATTGTAGTAGATCTCTTCAAAGGCATCCTTCTTATTTAAAATTCTTCGATTTAAAAATAGCTAAAGAAAATATTATTAAAAAATGAAAAGGAATGAGGAAAAGTATAAAAATGTATTATAAAGATGAAGAGGGTAAGACTAATTTTCAATTACTGAGTGAGATAGATAAAAATAGATAGATAGATAGATAGATGGATAGATAGATAGATAGAGAGAGAGAGAGAGAGAGAGAGAGAGAGAGAGAGAGAGAGAGAGGATCGTAGAGGGAGATCGTAGTCGGGGAGCAGGGTTTTCTCGCGCCGTCGCTCTTCACGAGGTGTTCCCACGAGGTACAGGGAAATACCTATCGGCTCGTAGGGTGGTTCTGGTACTCCTGGTTTGCGATCGAGGCGCCTGGCGCCAGTTCAGCCACCATTTGCTCCGCCTACTCGCGATACAACCTTCGACCATCTCTTCCCTCTACCCTCCACCCCTGTTTCCCCACTTCTCACTTACCCCGAGCACCGTCCAGTTATTATCATCATTATTCGGCGCACACTGTCTTGAGGTATCCTTATTCTCTCTCTCTCTCTCTCTCTCTCTCTCTCTCTCTCTCTCTCGATCCCACTCTTTTTGCCGTAGTAAAATTCTTTAATCCGTAGCGATATTCAAAATTGGAATCTAGGTATTATTTTTATATCAAGATTCTCGGTGTTTCTTTTTTATTTATATCTAAAGCCATACGAACGTATGTGGGAAGAGAAATACCACGATAATATTTTCCAAAGTAATATCGCTAATTAATTGTTATCAATCATTGGCTTGTTCCATAAAAGATGGAACTTTTCTTTCGGATTGAAGAAAAAAGATAGCAAATATAACGAAATAGCAATTTATGAATGGATCGTTACGACATAGGACGGAATCGGCGACGTCGTCTACGATACAAAGGTTAAATGTTTCGGCAATGATTTAGAGGAGGGTGAAACAGAGATATCGATCGATCAACGATGCGTTTATCAAGGACGCACTCGCGAATGACCATCGAGCGCTAGAAACAATTCCATTCGGTGGAGCCGATTGGCATTTGAAGTTATATCGTTATTAAAAATAAGATAATGGTTTGAAAACATTTAAAGAAATTCTCGATAGGTCTCGAGCTCAGGATTTTTCTTTATTTTCTTTTACTCGATGGAGAACATCTGTGCGGTGCACGCGCAGGGAACGATATGGGCCATCGGGTTCTTTAGCATTTTTATGCGAGCTGCCGCTGACAGTTTATTTTATTATGTCTCGAGGCATCTGACCATCGTCCATCCTACGAGAGAATTCATAAGTCAAGTCCTCGCATATGCGAGGTATGCGGTTAAGGTTAAGGAGGGGCACGAGCATGACGATTTCGATTTTTCTCCGTTAACACTCTCGGAAAATAAAGCGTTGGGATCGCCAATTCGTCCTGAATCTCCTCGTTTGGATTTACGAGTGCCGAAGGCGCGTACCTAACGTCGCTTAGCTATTCCTTTTTTCTCGGTAGCTTCGTAAAATCATCCCCATTATCTTCATCCCTTCCCTTGATCGCGCTATCGCGTATCACCGTTGACTTGCACGCGATTAGCATGACAACGCGTTCCGAGAATAGTAGATAGTTTTCTTACCATCCCTCGTGTCGATCTATGCGTTCGCACATAGACGGACCATACGAGAGTTACCCCTACGATATATTCGTATGGTAGTTTGCAAGGGGTGAAAGAGGAGTGGATAGAACGGTTCAGGGCTGTCCGGCAATATTTTTTATCTAGTCACGGTCAACTGGCTGATCGGGCCACCCGCCCATTATTAGCGCAGCACACAAACACGCGCCCGACATCGGACGTCCGATCGTCCAAAGAAATCCTTGTGTGCGTCTGGAAGCACGCAAAGCCAACGAGTCGGTGGTCGGCAGCTTATGGTTCTCCTTACTGGGCTCCAAGGCAATAGCGAGACACTGTTCGAAGGGTGGACCGAACCACCCTACATTTTTCTCCTTTCTTCCTTCCTCTCTTCTGTCTCCTACTACTTTGTCCTTCACTCGCCTTCGATACTTTTTCCTTCATCCCAGAGGTTTTATCTTTTTAGTATTATTGCGCGATCGCCGCACTGCCAGGTCATCCCTTGCTTCTGCTATAGCGGGAAGACGGAAAGAAGGGTGCGGGTCGACGGTTTCTCTCACTTTTTCAAAAGGGACAAAGAAAAGAAATACGAAATACGTCCAACTTACTCTTCTTATTAGCATAAGCATGTTTCGGCGTTCGCGGTTTATCGTTAGATAAACCCTAAGGATGTGTATTTATGGGATTGCCTCTTTTAATCGAGCTCCTTCGATACTCGTTAATCCGCTAAAAATATATTTCCATCGAGAGAGTATAACGTTTCTAGTGTCTCTAACGTCTCTCTCTCTCTCTCTCTCTCTCTCTCTCTCTCTCTCTCTCTCTCTCTCTGTCTGTTTGTCTGTCCGTCTGTCTCGTGTATATAAGTTGCTACATATATGTGCCACTGCCATAAAGATAGCGCACCGACATCAGATAGCTTTGGAACGGCCGGATAGGTTTGTAGAGGGTGGAAGAGAGAGAGAGAGGAGAGAGAAAAGAGGGTGTCTTCTCTGGCCCGAATCGCTATGGCATTCTTCCAAAAAATCAAACTCATATGGTACTTTGTGTTTCACTCTACGTTCTCCCCAAAGGATCCATCCCCGCAAACGTCGATCCCCTCTCGAGATCGCGTCTTATATTAACGTCACCACGGTATTTAATTTCTCATTCGATATGCTCGTATTATCGAGAGATCGACCAACGAAGAATTTTCTATTTTTCTTTCGCAACAGCAGGATTGATTTAGTCGCTTCGAGATTCGAAAGAGACAAAAGAAAATAGAAGAAGGAGGTTCGTCTGTCTTATTTTATGGGTGTCGATGATGTCAGAGATTCGGCCCATAAAAGGAAATTTACCGAAGGCTTCAGAGGTCTCTGGATCGAAAAGGAAAAACTCTATACCAAAGACAAAGACTTCTCCGTTTTCCTTCTTTATTATTTTCTTTCGGTTTCGTTTTCAAGCTTTTTCATTTCTTTCTTTCCAACCACTCAACGAGTTTGAGTTTCTTACTTTTTACGCTTTTGGACGCGGAGCAGGAATTCAACGGCGTTCGAATAAGGTTAAGTAGGTGCAGATTGAGTCGAGAACGGAAGCCTCACGGATGCAATGGACGAGGGGTAAGATCGTTTGCCGTTAAGGGTGGAAATGTGGTCGAAGTTACCTAATCGCCGCTGTCTCTTCTTCGTATAACGAACAAACGAACGAACGAACGAACGAACGAACGAACGGAGGAACGAGCACCGCAAATCGAAGCCCCATCGCGTGTGCGTGTGCGTGTGCGTGTGCGCGATCGTGTGTTGTCGCAAACGAACGGATAGAGTCCGGACTGTACCAAGCAAGCGGGCTACTTTGCTACCAGTATTATGTCAATAGTGTAGGGTCAGAGATAATTGGATCATACTTGACACGGAGCTCCGCGAGCCAACAGCTGATCGTTTGAAAAATCTTCGAGGAAAAATACGAAGGGCCGAAGGGGTTAAAGTATAAAAGAGAAATATCATTCTCGTCTAGTCGACTCGGAAGTGTTTGATTTATCGCCATTGAAATGGGATAAGAAGAGAATCGTTTAAAATAGTCGAGTTAAAGGGCATTTAAACGGTCCCTGGGTGCGTGCGAGTCGCGTGAAATTTTCAAGGGTGAGACAAGCGGGGAGAACTGCAAAGTGAATCGAATTTTCAAGCGTGTAAGCCCGCCGCGACGTGCTTCCGAGGGTACCCACCCTGGACGGATACGTAACGAGGCGGTCGTGCTGCGCGTTCTACCCTAAAAGCCGTTCCACTAGCCGCCCGTTCTCGTTCTCGAAATAACGTTGTTTATGGCTCGCCGTGGGACATCGACTCGACGATATAGTTCCTATAGCTCGAATAACTTTCATGTTATTTAATAGAAATATCCTCATTATCATTTTTCCAAATAAATATGAAATCGAGAGGTGGTAGAGAAAGAAATATATCTCGGAGGACAGAGAAATGTCTCGTTGGGTTACATTAACGAGGGTAATAAGCTTGTCAACGGCGGAACGGAAGGCCTCGACGCGTCACGTCTCGACGCGTTATTAATGTCGGCCGTCGCGACGCACTACGCAACTGTTGAACGTCAACGTGACCGGTTTCAACGGCGTTGCGTTATGGGAGACGCGAGAACCGCTCGTTATAATCCTGTCATGGGACGCGTGCTGTGCCATGCGACGTGGCTAATAACTCCTTACTCTACGACATATACACACACACACACACACACACACATATATATATATATATATATGTTATATGCTCCGGCAAATTACCGTTTCTTTTTTTCTTTTCTCTTTCTTTTTCTTCTTTTTCTTTTTGCCTTTCTCAAGTCATCGATTCGCCGATCGTTATCATCTTTTATCGTTTTCTCCTTTTCTCTAGGACAACGTAGGAAGAAGTAACGCACGTTGAGTCGACGCAAGTCTATGCCAATATCCGTTGAACATAAATGTTTTACATGCAATAAGGCGTTCGTCCCGCCTGGCCGAAACTGCCCACAGTCCGATTTTATTGCCCGACCGCAGAAGGGGGTGTCCGTCGATGAAAGAGAAAGAGAGACGCAGGCGTACTAACGGAGAAATTCGAGGTGCAAAAAAAGGCGCGTAAGAATTTTACGAACTCGACAGAAGGGATGGAAAAATTCGCATTTCGAGGAGGAAAAAATACGTGGATGTATAAACATATATCTCGCGAATAGTCAAGACCGCGATCGTTTCCGGCTTGTAAGTTGCGAAATTCCAATTGAAAATTTGCAAAATAATCCATTGGGATAAGTCCTAATTAATTCTCTCTCTTTCTCTCTCTCTCTCTCTGTCTCTCTCGTGGTAAACTTTCTCAACGACGTTCTTCAGGATCATTAATCTTCGTAAAAAACGTCCCATAACTTTTGTCCGCTGGCCTGGGTGTAGCATAAATCAGTGAGCTTCTGTATAAAAAAAAAAAAAAGAAAAAAGAAGAAGAAGAAAAAGAGAATCAAAGATCCAAAGTTTCGAGGAACGAAAGGAGCCGTCCAGGTTAGGCAACTTGTAGAATGCGAAAACGTCGTGGCGCCGGATGGGCGACATATGCATAAGATGCACACATGCATGCATACATACGGTATATAAAGAATCTAGTATGTAGCAAGTAGGATTTATGGGGTTGAATTTATTGAAACGGCTAGGCCGATTTCACCTTCGCCGAGCAATCCCATTCCCTTGTCGCTCGACGTTCACCCCAAAATTCGATTCGTAGTATAAGCTTCGCGTATAATGACACACGCGCGCATACAAGGTTTAAGAAAAGCCGTATACGAGTTGGACAGTGGACGCGCTAAATCTTTGATATTCTATTTAATATGAGGGCTTTGCCGGAAAATACGGACACCAACCGAGTTATAAATCAAAGGAAAGATATTGGCCGTTTTTGTCGTCGACGATGGCGATGGTGCCCCGGCAAAACTCTCTCCTCGAGACCTGCTCCATAATTGTTTTTACGGATTATAAATTTCGCTTTTTTACTTCCCTCGAAGCCGATCCTTCCTCAGCCCCTTCCACAGCCCCTTTGTCTCCACCTGAAATTTTCTTTCCTTCCTCCTCCGGTCGCGCATCGACTACCTCGGCCGACTCCTCATTCTCGTCTTCGAGAAATTCTTTTTAAATCATTCCTATACGTAAGAAGATCGATCCGTGTTTAATCCGTGAAATATTATTTTTTCCTTAACGAATTTAGATATTATCCTAGTTGAAACTCTTTTCAAACTTTTTTATCGCAAATCTCCTTTTGACTTAGTAATAATTTCCACGGAATTATTACTGAGCTAAACTCAAGGAATGATAAGAAACGAAAAAAAAAAAAAAAAGAAGAAAAGAAAAAAGGAAAGGAAAAGAGAAAAATAAAAAGATAGATAAAAAGCGACTGTCTAATCGACTATCGTTGCATACCAAACAGCCATATTTATAATATTAGCGAGAGGAGAGGTAATATTTATGGGAGATTTGTAAGAGAATCTCTGACATTCCCCCTTTTTGCGTTTCCCGGCGTGGGAGACGCGGCGTCGTTTAGAAGAGAGTTCACGGGGGTTAAGAAGCGATTTTGGGGTCGAGTTAATTAATATCGTACCACCGACAAATCCCCACCACCACCCCATCTTTCTCGCTCGTTCTCGTGCGAGCTAACTACGACTAAAGCCTCCATTAATTCACATCAACGTCTTCCTATAGTACGAGCTGGGTGACTTGCATCCTTGTTGCAGAATCGAGATAAGTCGATGGGTACTCTCGAAAGAGGATACCACCACTTACGTCACGTTCCTTCCTATAACTTTCCTAGGATAAGGTTATCGATATATAAACACGTGTACGTGTGCGTCTTAGTGTGCGTTTGTGTGTATTAAGTTTTCTTCGAACAATGATTATCTTCCAAAGAACAATATCATTTTCGAGAGTCGAATCGATCGGTATATACTCGAGTGTAGTTCGAAGAGCGAGAAAAACAGGAAAACGTATGTACGATAATCCTCGTACTAGAACTAAAAGGGAAGGAAAATCGGATTGGCACGTTACGGGGGAAGAGAGAGAGAGGATCGCGATAGAAGGATCCCTCGTGTATAAAGGACGAGTCTAACTGTCCTGAAACAAGGACAAAGTGTCCACTATCTTGAAAAGTTCGGCAAGTATAGAGAAAGAGGAGGGAGTGAAATCGTTCGACGGGACACTCGTCTTTGGAAATAAAAATAATCGTAACGGTGATCGCCGATCACATGTCACTAAGAAATTGTCTCGATATCGTTTCAAAATTCCATTCTACAATAAGTAATAATAATATATAAAAATAATAATGATGATAATAATAATAATAATAATAATAATAATAATAATAATAATAATTAATAATAAAAAATTATTTGCATAATCTATATGATCGAACGAATGGCCGCGCCTCCATTAAAACGCGTTCTTAATTTAACTCAGAGAAGAGTCACTGGAGCATGTACTATGAAATAACAAATAAATATATATAAAAGATAAACTCCGGCCAATAGTATAGTAGAATAGTAGTAGGTAGAGTATATTACGTAGAGTTTATATATAGTGCAGTGCTCGCTTCTCAGAAGACGAAAGCAAAAGAGATGGCGACAGTGCTTTTTGCGATAGCCGATGTACGCCGCACCGTTCTGCACGCTGATAACCAAGCGAGCCTCTCGTCACGCACGCGTCTCGTGTGACCCACAAGGAACCTACGAGGGAAAAGAAAAGAAAGAAGGAAAAAAAATAATCCCTCGAGCAAAAGTCGAGAAAAAATCTTGAAAATTCTATGCCAGTTTATTCGCAATGTTGCTCCCACAAATTTCGAATGACACGATCGTAGATTTCAGAAAAGATTTCACCGAAGTGGAATATATTATATGACGATGGACCGAACGAGCGTCTAAAAGGGAAGGAGGAATAAACGAATTACACGTACGTACTATGTATGATTGGTATCGCTACTAAATTCCGAAAGAGAGAATAGAAAAGGAGAGTTAAGGTAAGGTAAGGTAAGGTAAAGTAAGGTAAGGAAGGAAAGTAAAGGAAAGGAAACTATGTTGACATCGGCTATCCCGTGTCCTTTCTCGTGAAAATCCAGTACGTGCGGGTGGATCTTTCCCGTTGGTTAAGCCGATCATTGTCGCTGTAACAAGCCGGCTATTGACAGGTCTCGTTCTCTCTCCTACGACGTTCGCATACGTGTGTGGCGTACGTTGCTTCCTAGAAATCCGAGAGACGACGAGTGCTTAAGACCTTTCGTTCGTGTATGTATTGGTGCAAGGAAAAAGGGACAAACCACGGTTTGACCACCGTCTGTGGTGGTGTTACGGTGTTACTACGGGTTCCACATACTAATGGGGCATTACCTTAACACCCTCTATCCCGACTCTCGTTCAGTTAGTTACTCCTCGGGGATGTGAAAGAAAGAAAGGACCCTCCTGACACTCCTCCTCTCTCTCTCTCTCTCTCTCTCTCTCTCTCTCTCTCTCTCTCTCTCTCTCTCTCTCCACCCACCCCCACCCTTTCTCTCTATCCTCTTTCGTCCAGCTTGATACATCCAACTCTCTTGCACCCTCATTCGGTCATTCGGTTCCTTTAGCTTTTAACTCGCTCGAGCTTTTGATCGATCGTTTTTCCGACGACGCTCGCACGTTACCGACGTAAATCGTTATCGACGTTCGCTCTACTTTTCTAAACTCAAATCCTTCCATCGAAGAAGTCGACAATGTTAGTCAATTTGACGCGCACTTCTAACCCCCGAGATATCGAGTTTTTATGCCCTCCACTGAGAGAGCACCTTTTTCTCCTTCTACTTCTTTTCCATTTTAATACCTCCAGACTAGTTTTCCTTTCTTTATCTTTCTCCAACTGATTATTTCAGATGCATATACACAGACCTGTGACAGAGTTTTCGCGCTATCTCGAATCTGAGAGACAATGCAAAACGATATATCTATCTAACTTTGGGTGTGGGTGTACGTAAGTAAGTACGCGTACGTATACAAACTCGTTCGTTCTTCTCTTCCTGATAAATTTCGGCATAAATCCCGAAGAAAGTCGCTCTCAAGAATGTACGATCGTCCGATATACAATAGGAAAACTGCTCGAAGGAACGTAAATTCTATTCGATGGAAAAGGCGAGAAAAGTGTGGATCTTAGAGGAGCATCGCGAGTCGTGTATTCGAGCCGTTGTGGATTCGAGGCCGGAAACAATACTCGTGAAGCGATTTGCGGCTGCGATAGATGGGCAAGAGTAGGGCTACGTTGATGGAGGGTGCCTCGGGGGGGTGGAAGATGGTGAAGAGGTCTGCATGAATTTCAATCGACATCTTATCTGGTACACGAGCGAGCTTAGAGTGCCGCTGGATCGTGATCAAGTGGACCTCCATGGCGAGGACAATAAAACGTTGCACGCTGCCGGCAAGAACGACAATACGCTATCGGAACCGTTGAGAGAAGCGAGTATTGCTCTTTTGTCCGCGACGCTACACCTGCCGCTCACATATCTCTCTCTCTCTCTCTCTCTCTCTCTCTCTCTCTCTCTCTCTCTCTCTGTGTGTGTGTGCGTGTATATTTATGTACGTAAGATACCTTTCTTCACGCGGAAAACTTGCAACTGATTATTATAAGCGAGATGATTTTTGGCGTCATCGAAATTAAGAGATCGCATATTTTTACGAGGGATGATAAAAGAGGGAAGCTGCCGTACTAACCTAGAAAAGGGTGGAAAAATGAAAAGAGAATCCCAAATAGGAGGGGGCTAAAGTTTCTACGTTGTCTGGCCTTTATTCCAACGAGGTTCAGCCGTTTACTTTCTGGAACGTCGAAGATCGTGAGTTAGTGACTGCTCGGATACGAAAAGACCGTTGCCATATTAAATCCATACTGGGACTATCCATACTACGACTTTAAGGCCTCCCACACACGACCCTTCACCTAGAGATACGTCAACCCCTTAACAACTATCCCCCTCAAAGACAGTTATATGATTCGTGCCGGAGGTGGGATCGAAAGCGATAGGATTTACTGCCACGGACATATTTCAGTTTCACCGTTCGGATATTCGGTTAAAGTTCCTTCCACCCATTGAGATTCTTTTCTTTCGTTTCTCTTTTCCTTCTTCCTTCGGAGAGTACCATTCACGAATCTTACCATTAACGACGAGTCTAGGATTAGCTTTGACGATAGGAGATATTATGAAAAATACTTTTTTCATCGTTGAAAATTCTAACGTTTAACCTTTGTCGTTAACGATACGCGCTAAGATTTGCTCGTACGTAAACCAATTGGATTGGAACGTACTAGATATATCTAGTCACTCTTGCGGAAAATCATCGGGGAAAGCAATTAGGTAATGCACCTTTGGGAACGGGGTCTCGAGCCAAAAGGAAAACATTCCGAGACAAATGAGCTTCGATAAGAAATCTTCTCGAATGCTCCTTTAGATCGATTACCATCGGAACATTATCGTTTTTCTTCTTTTCGTTGAAATTAAGAAAGCAACGTGAACTTTACGAGAACCATCTCGATCTTTCTCTTCTTTCGAAAGCGATCTCGCTTTAACGCATTAAAGTCCCCGAACGATGGATCGTTCTTAGACGCGATCGATCATCGAAGGACGAAGAAGACGCTTGAAAGTCGACGGAAAAGAAGTGGGAGGAGGCTATAAATGGAGGAAAGTGGATCGAATCGGCAGCTAAATTGGACGACGATTGTTCGGCTCTTGGAAGGACCAACGAAGGCCACTAATCAGGAGCTCGCACTCGGCCCTCTCTTCGTCGAAACGAGTTTGGTCCTTGGAGCAGCGCTTTAGTCACATCTCTCTCCCTCGCTCGCTCGCTCGCTCGCTCGCTCACTCGCTCGCTCTCTCTTCGAGAGCTCGCACGGAGCCGTGAAAGTCAGAACTGGCGCTAACTCGAGTCCGTTAACGGGCAATCAGATCGCCTCTGTTGGGACAACACGGAGTGGTCCTACCCTTCGTTTCGATCTCTTCTTCTTCTTCTTCTTCTTCTTCCTCCTCTTGGCTTCCCCGCCTCGGAAGCCAGCGCTTGTATAGCTTATTTATCGAAGAACTTTCCGTGGGGTTAAACGGCAGTAAATCCTTTCCACCCTTCTTCTTCTTCTGCTCGTCAACTGGGAGGAGAGGACTACAACTACTTAATTGGCCAAACTCTCGATGGTATGCCCTATTGATGGGATAACGATGATTTCTTGATATCCCTGATCCAATCGATCGTTGTCATTCTAGCGTACAAATTTTTGCGTTTACAATTTTGGATGAAATTGTCCGAACGATCTCGAGTTAATTTTTCTGTGAGCCGACTCAAAGGAAATTATCGTGCATCTATAAAACTAGGCGATATAACCGGGAGAAAGGGGATGTTTCGAAAATGGTATGATACGTAGGGTCTAACTGCATCGAAATTCGCCGGGGGAAATTCCTTCTCTCTCTTTTCTTCTTTTTTTCTCTTTTTCTTTTTTTTTTTTTCTTTTTTTTTTGCTTCCTTGAGTCATTTACACCGAAAGATCTCACCGTCCGAGCCCTTTTTCATTCCAAAGCCACACGTGTCCATACGGCTCGGTCAGACCAATTCGATATAACCAACCGACACGGAGAACGAAAGACTTGTACGTTTCTTTGCCTAATATGAAAAGAGACCGTGCTACTTTTGGCATTCTTATCGGGACGACCGATCGAAAAGTTTTCTTACGAGAGCGCGATGTCAAAAGTTACGCTTGGAATGGCGCTTATCTCGTAACGATTAGTTTCTCGTACTGATCGTTTGAAAGAGTCGAAACGTAAATCAGCGTTTAGCACTTCGTTTCGACGATGTATTAACGATAACGACGAATATTCTGTAAATAAGGAGATTGAAAGGAAGGGGAGCTATATATTTCGTTATTTCCGATATCGTTGGATTACGACCCAAGTACTCGCGATATCTTTTGCGATGAAAATTAATAGAAGTAACCGAATTAAAATCCTACGATGTATTATACGCCTAAGAGCAGCGGGTAAAGAGCTTCTTTTCGTCGGAAGAAGAAAAGAAGCTGCGAATTATTAACTCGATATCTCAGGACTCGCTTCCTCTTGAGGGGAGAAAAAAGAAAGAAAAAAAAAAAAAAAAAAGAAAAAAAAAAGAAAAATATGGCCAAGAGAACACAGAGAAAAGGAAAAAAGGTCGATCAAACGAGAGTACCAAATGGGCTATGTGCGATTCTTTAGAAATCTAATTGAGCGCGGAGATAATACCGTCGATTTCTACCCGGGTAATAACCTTCCCATGGCCAGCGATTTCTTTAATGGTCGAACTAATCGCTGCTGGTACCTCGACCAGGCTCGAATCTTTTTCCAGTTTCTTCGTTTCTTCTTCGATCCTTCCTTCTTCTGTCGCTATTTTTCTCCTCGAATTCTTCTAATCCACGATCATCGTGCGCATACGCGAAAGAAACATTTCCTTCAACTCGAATATTCAACGTCCCTCGAGTACGTAATCTATATGATAGACGTGTGTAATAGATACAAAAGATGTGACTCATTGTCGGAGTAAAAAATTGACGGAGAAATCACGAGAAAAGTGGGTGCGCGATCGTCGAGGATTCGTTCAACGTCTCTTTTTTTTTTTTTTTTGTTTTTCTACATGTCCTGGGAGAGCGAGCCATGTAACGCGCTCGAGTCGACAACGTTTCGACGACGACAGCGCTTCGTCGAGCGCTTCGCAGAGCACTCACAGAGCCCCTGAGAGAGTCGTTACCAAGTCCGTCCGTCCTTCCTTCTCTTTTTACGAATCCCCTTTTTACGAATGCACGGGGTGCAACAGCAAGACGATGCAACCCATCGTTTCCCGATCCCTAAGTGACCTTACCAGTGAACCTCTTTTTCCTCGATCGTTTCGAATTCGAGCCGAGCGGTGTAACGCCTAACTTACCAACGGCAGAATTTACGATCCTGAGAGACTATAAACAATGGGCGGGGGGAAGGAGAGGGGTGAACGCCCGGTTATCATGTCGCGAGGAGAGAAAGAGGGTGGATCGGATAAGATATCTTTTCGAAAGATAGAGAAGGAGAATCGGCGCGTAGATGTCGATGGAACGAGTATTAGAAATCACTCGATTCCAGATTAATTCACGTTCTACATTATCTATAATATACAATTGCTTCGTTGTCGAAGAGAGAGAGAGAGAGAGAGAGAGAGAGAGAGAGAGAGAGAGAGAGAGAGAGAGAGAGAGAGAGAAAGAGAGCTTCTTTTATCGGCGATACGAGAAGAAAGACGGAAAGAGAGAAAGCAAAAAGAGACACGCTCGATCGCCGTTGGATATATAAGTATTCCCGAAGGCGAGGGGCAATTTGTCCCGGTCATTTGGCGAGTCCACGGGGACTCCCTGACTGTAATCCAATCACTAGCCACGCTCCTTTCTTCTCCTTCTCTATTTCTCTCTTTCTCGGTACTTTCGCCTCTATAGGCGAAAAGCGTCTATACGTCCTCTATACCGTCTGACACGGTATCCTCCCTCTCGCGTCGAGCCCCAAGAGTCGAGCTCTCCATCCGAGTTCCTCGTAGCCGTTACTCGAGTGCAATCTTCTGACCGAAAGAGAGACACGTTCTCGGCTACGCACCCACTTTTTATCTCCTTTCGCGCGAAAATACACGATCAGACGTAGGTGGTACGTAGGATATAGTTTTGTCTAGCTGCCGAGGCAGCTAGAAGAAAATCGCACGTGAATTCGAAAAGAGTATGCGTGAAATTCCAAGGAAGATCGTGCCCGGGGGCGAGAATAGCATACGTGATCTCGATCCGGAGAGGGGTCTTTGCGGATAAATTAGCCTTGTTGCCGAACGGGGGTGGCGCGGTCCCTTTTATTCTCAAGCGCGAAAGAAGAAAAGAGAAAAAAAAAGTTATATATCCGCGTCGTACGTATGTATCCAACGTACATATACATGGGTTCTTTAAACTGACCCGAGCCTCGACTCGACGGCCTTCTACGAACGTCGTGGATTCGTACGAATCGTACCTTGACGTGCCTCTAGCACAGAATTTTACCTTTTCCTTGTTAACCTAAGAGCGAGGAATCGTTTCCCTTTTATACTCTCGTGCGCGAGCGTCACGAGAGAAGGGTAGAGAAAAGAAAAAAAGAGCCGAGAGAAAATGTATTCCTTTGCTCGCTCGCTAAGGGGTGCTTTTCGCGAAATGTTTTTTCTTTCTTCCTTTCCTCTCCTTCTCCTCCTCCTCCTATTCCTTTATTTCTATCGTTTCTTTTCTTTCCTTTCCTTTCCTTTACGCGCTACCTTTACCTCCCCCTCCGCCCATCCCCCGTTCTTTAGAGTTTGCTTCCTTTCAGGCCTTTTTTTTTAATCCTCGCTAAAAAGAAAATTCCACTCGGCTTCCTTTCCTCGGTGAAACGAAATCGCGTCCCGTTCGATATACGTTCTTCGTTAAGCGTTGGTTCCGGTGCGCGGATAACGGTACAGGGCCGAGCGGTACCGCAGCAATTACCGCGACGTGATTTAGGGCCTACCCTACGTTATAGAGCGGAACGCTTTTGATTTACGCCGCGCCGCGCCGCGTCGCGTCGCACCCTGAAATTAATTTCAATTCGGTAATGTATGAATAACTCGCACGACATTGGAGTAGTACGACGTAGCCTCGAGGATTTCGATGCGCGAGAATATCTATGAAAATCTATCGATTTATCGAGTGCACTATTACCCATAGGAAAAAGGATTTGACGGGATCCAACCGTTCGAAATCTATGTACAGCTCAAAGGGACGAAACTCTTCAAAGGACGAAAGGATATCTTGTGTTCCAAAGTGGAACAGCTTCTCGAGGAAAGGGGTGGTGATATTCAAATCCCCTATATCTCCCCAAGAGATATTCGAGAAGCGGCTGCTATCTCTCTTGGTAATCTTCGTATCGAGAGATTCGAGGATGGTCATCGCAAGAGGCAGGAGTTTTCAATCGTCCAATATCCAGAAATTAATTTCAATCTTCTGGTACGCATAGGTACCCAACTGGTAAGACGCTTTCTAACACGCTTCGACGATCACGAATATGCCTCCTAAGATTGAGCCGATCCGATATCCTTGAGACAGAGCAAAGCTCCTTCCAACTTTCCGACTATCTCATACGCGTGTATAGGTTGCGTCTTCGTGCAAGGGACACTCTCCTAGAAGAGGACGAAGAAAGGATGGTCGAATCCGTAACGAGATTTTCTCCATGTCCGCGAACGCTTTAAGCTCGGATCACGTTCGATCGTTTAGCCCACCCATTTCTCTCTCTCTCTCTCTCTCTCTCTCTCTCTCTCTCTCTCTCTCTCTCATGCGAGATCGAAGATAAACGAATGGATCGCGCGTGCAACGAGAAAGAAGCGAACCGATACGCTCTCTCTCTCTCGCTTCTCTACTCGCTATGATTTATTCCGGCGCGAAGCACCCACCAGAAATATCAGATACCCCTAATGAATTTCTGCGAGCGTGTGTGCGCTCGCGCGTTCTCTCTTCGTCCACTAGGAGGAAGAGAAGAAAGAAATACTAGGGTAGCTAGATTTCTCCTCTTTTTTTCAGAAGCTTTTAGTAATTAATCTGAAAGAGGTTCGTTCGCATTTTTATCTTTCTTTGTCTTTTAAATTTGTCTCTGAAATTGTCTCTAAATTTGTAACGTATCCAAGTCGAAAGAGAAAAAACAAAAAGAAAACGAAAAGAAAGGAAAAGAAACGAAAATACGATAAGAGAATATTTCTCATAGATCCTTTAGAAATTTGGATAATATCATTCGAAATGTTCGAAAATGTTTGATCGCGAACGTGTCTTCCTCCAGTTATACGCGAGCGATTGCGGCTGTCGTTCGAAACGGATAATAAAATGGATTCGCGTGGCGAGAGAATCGCAGCGTCTACTAGATAAACGTGGATACGTTCTACGTCTAACGTCTTCTCCGCGAGATAAATGGCACGTGGCTCGCATGAGATCGAAAAGGAGAACCACGAGTGGAATATTCGACGGCGAATTTGGGCGAAATTAGGCGTGAAATGCGCCGTGTGCTTCGAATATTTTTGAACAACACTCGCGAGCGAATATTTCCATCTATAACTCGGCGTACGCGTCTGCGTGCGGCACTTACACATACCGCTACATATCCTTTGCGAATGATCCATCGAGACGATTTTCGTATTCCTCCTGTGTTACTCCTGCCAAATTCACTCTACCTACGTTCTTTCTTTGCCCATTCTCTTTTCTCGATAAAAGGATCATACATGCGTATGCACATATATACACACATTTTTTTTCTTGTCTGTTTTTTTTTCTCTTCGTGCTCGTTAACGTTTCCCAAGTTGGACAACTTAACCAACTCCTCGAGGAAAGAAAAAACGATGCGAATAGATGAGATAAAAATATGAATCCTTGTCCTTTCGTAAAAGTAACAAAAGAAGGAATGGACAGATCGAAGGAATGACATTTCTACGTCGACGACGACGACGACGTAGAACTCGAATGAGATTTAAATAATCATATATATCGAACGAAGCAATAAATCGAGTCGCGTCCAGCGGCCCTTACCCGGCATCGCCACCCCTAACTACTGCCATCTATGGCAATGGGGTGGACCAAGTGATATATGTCTTTCCTATAACGTCCAGAATCAAAACAGGCAGTTCTTTTCCCCTTAGCCGAATAGAACGTTGTTCTACGGTTCCTACGTCCTTTGGATTCTGCAGTAGACACGAGTAGCTATCTCGAAGGATGTTGCTTGCATTAATTACAGTTAACTTATAGGAACGAGGAAAAAGGGGATGGTCAAAGGACTATTCCCGATATCATAATTCTGATTCTTCGAGGCTCTCTAATGTTTCCCATGTTCCTTTCGAAATTTATCAGAGAATAAGTATTTCTACCATCTAATGTCGTAATAAATAACAAAACTACCGGTTACTTACGCTCTAGCATTGCGTACTTATTGTTAACGAGAGGAATAAAGAGAGAATGATAGTTTCCCAGTTTAGAAAGCCTAGTAGTAGCACATTATCATAATTCCAAAAGAGTCAACGTGCTGTATCTGGCCAGGAACGAGATTCTGCTGCAGAGGAGATTACACCACGCCTGGACGTTGCCCACTTGACCGGTATTATAGATGTAATATCGTAAACAACGTTTCTCTCAGCTTGCACGAGACCAAGAGAGGCACAGAGAGGGCGTTTATATCTGCACAAGTCACGAGCTCTCTCGTCTCCCTGTTTTAAAGGAAAGAGGGGTGAGGGGGTGGGGGGGGGAGAGAGAGAGAGAGAGAGAATGGGATGGAGATAGTAGAGGGAGATGAGTCGACTTTTCTCTCTCGTTCTCGCTCTCTATCCTCTATCTCCGCTTACATCTTCGTATGGAACCCTTTACAAGCGTAAGCGGTGTTTACCGTTGAATATTCATTTCTTCGATCCCGACGTGGTTCGTGAACACGCTCTCTCTCTCTCTTTCTCTCTCTCTCTCTCTCCCTCTCTCTCTCCTTCTTTCTGTGTGTCCACACATTAACCAGATTCAGGCTGACCATACGTTTGCCGTGACTACTTTCTTCTTTTTAACGTACCTCCGTACGCAAGCAAACACGAACGCCGATATTCACAAGTCGCACGATTGTTAAAGCAGAGTCTAAAGCGATAGATCGGAACACTTCATTTTTTTGTGTGCTTTCTTTTTTTCTCTTCTTCGTTCAGAGTTACATCGGAAAAACCGAAAGAAATATCGAAAAACTCCAACCCTCTCTCCATTTCTTCCTCTACCCCAATCACTATAAACACAAGCAGATCAGAATAGCGAAACTATCGTAGGGACGATAAAAGCGTGCACGGGTCCATCCTCTCAGTGGGAGTAAAGTTTCGATTCGGCTCGCGTCACTGGGCCAGCTTAAATGTTACGATTAAAAGCATCGGAGGACCGCCCAGACCGTGTTTCGAATTCAAGGTTGCAAGTTGCGAAGTTTCGAGCAAGGAAGAAAAGAAAGGAAAGAAGAAAAGACTTCATTTTGCGAAAGATATTTTCTTTCCTTCTCTTTTCCTTTGTCGTTCTGTTGTCGAATCGAAAAAAGAGGATCGAAACGATATCAGGAGGATGGGTTTACGTTTATCGTAAACAACGCCGTAGACAAGGCCCAGCGATCAGGAGGAAAACGATTTCGACGAACTCGCTTGAAGGTATTCGTACCTACTCGTGATACCTACGCTCTGATACGTTCTCGTAAATATCGCCCTAACGAGGGATTCCAAAGTTTCCTCTCTCATTCTTTCCAGCAAAGCTGCTTCATTGCTGCTTCGCTTCCTCTCTCTATTACTCGAGTTGTGTGGATGATAAGCTTCGATATTCCACTCGTTCTCTTCTTCTTATACAACAACGATGAAAAATAATCGCAACAGTAGATAATTGCAACTTTCAAGTTCGCGACGAGTGAATTTTTGTGCGAAATATTTTGTCATGTCACGGAAAGTATCGGTGCCGATCGAAGATGCTAGGAGGCAGGACACGAGGACGATCACTCAGAGCCCCTTCGATTAGGTATACCTCAACGATAAAACCTCCTTTGCGTGGATTAGTTCGCTCAATCAGGAAATATACTCGGAGCCCCCATAAAATCTCTCCCCGCTTGCAAACCCCTATATGCTCCGTATGTACTTCCCTTCTACTATGTGCTTCCCTTCTTTTACGAATCGACGTACGGCGACGTGCACATGCCAAAGGATAAGACGAGTCTTCCAAAAGGAAGAAAGAGCCTCGTGGAAGAAGAGGAGAAAAAGAAAAAGAAAAGGAAAAAAGAAAAAAAGGAGAATGACGGCTTACCAAGTAGGCCTAAAATTCCAGAAAAAGATTGTACGACCGAAACGTCGTATAAGCAACTTTGGAACCGATGATAATAGAATTCGATTCCGATTGTCAGCTTCTTAAAAGTTATCCTTTTTAAGAAAACAAAATAATAATAATAATAATAATAATAATAATAATAATAATGATAATAATAATAATAACGGATAACAATGATCTAAGGGTTGTATCAAATGAATGTCGTATGCGAAAAGGAATTTTCGCGATCGCGTTCGAACCGACGAGAGAGCTTGGATCCGTTTTTCTTTGAGAACGGGTGTATTTTAAAGTCCGTCGACTCAATGTGCCGCGAAATACGTCATCCCCATAATGCAATCTCGCCCTCCTAAATACAAATCCTATATAGACGAATACTATCCTTATAACTTTCTATTTATAATATCCATCTTTTCCTTGAGAACCCGTGAAACGTGCTAGTTTTAAACAATTCCATCGGAGGCGCGAACCCCTCGACTAGACTTTTTCCGAAAGTTTGACAAATTGCCACGCGTTCTCCCGATTCCGATGATAAGAGAGCCCGTTCGTTTCGAAATCCTGACAAGGTATAATAAATAAAAAAAACAAGGATGAATATGGAAAAAGAGGAGACGAACGCCTAGAAACGCCTGGAAAGACCGAAACGGAGAAGGTTTAACGAGCGTGCGCTCTAAACCAACCGTGCCGTAGAAGTCAATTCGATAGCAGTTAACGAATTGTTGGGGATGAATAGAAGGGGTTTGCGGTTAGCACGAGGGGCTGACAGGGTGAACGCATAATACATTGTTACCCCATCCACCAAGTCCGACCCAGCGATCAGTAATTTTCCCTATACGAGAAGGCTGGATGAACTATCTCATAATTAAAATTACCCCACTATACTTGCGTTTAAAGACCGAACTCCCTGAGACAACTCCTCGCAGTTATTCCTTCACTTTTGCGACTAGTAGTTTAAACCTAGATTTCTCTTAGATCAACGCCTAGTCCCTTAGTTCTTAAGCGATATACGATCGATATCATTTCATATTATTGGAAGCGATTTAGAGTCGATTCGAATTTCTCTCCATTAATTTCCTTCTTCTTCTTCTTCATCCTTTTCCCGCGGCTCAAAGTCGAAGCGTCGCTTCGTTCAAGTGTCTCCGAGAATCGTTAGGGTGGCTGATATCAAATACCAGTTTTCGCCCCTTTCCCATCCCCGGCCCCGATTTAAAACGTCGCACGCGGCCACCCTCTCGTCGCGTAACGAAAGTTCCTCGGCTCGTTGAATTCGTGCCGCCGCGATATCGCCCTAATATTGGATTATATCGATATCGTTTACACGGGGGCAGAGAGAGAGAGAGAGAGAGAGAGAGAGAGAGAGAGAGAGAAGGAACGCTACATTACCTGTTACTATGTCTATCTCAATCGCAGCGTATCGATCCACGCCAGCGATCGCAATCCGAGTTACGTTTATCCTCCATCCGGAAGAGAAAACGATCGTTTTAAGGTGCGATACGTGACGGTATTCTCTAGCTATGGATTCGCGAGCTGCATTAGCATCGGAGCCCTTTAATAGTCAGGGTAATGACGTGTGCTCGAGCACACGGTTCACGGTGTTTAACACTTTATCTATCTCCTCAAAGTTATTAATGACACTCGCTGAGTCAGACACGGTAGAGCGGCGAGAAGCGGCATCTTCAAAGTTTAATATCCGAACAACCGAGTCACTCGGCCGAGAGACAGTACTCGAGTGAACGATAGACAGAGAGAAAGGGAATCTACGAAACGGCTGCAGAGTATCGCGACGTTTCGACTTTCAATATCTGGGCTGTCTTCCTGGCGTCGCGGTCGGATCGAGAGAGCATTTAATTTCGAAGGATCGAAGGACCAGAACGACGAGTGGCCAAATATTCCATTTGGACGTATCCATAACTATATATATATATATATATATATATATATATATATATATACTTTCGAGTCAAGAGAGATGCGTGTGCCTTCTTTTCATCCCGATCTATTCTCCTTCGCTATGTCTTATCAGCGGGATCCCATAAAGTAATCATAATTTTCATTTCAATCGGCAAAAGCAAGAATCTTAATAGAAAGGGAATTACCGTGGTATCTAATGCCAAGGTCGCCAGAAGGAAGGCTCTCTCTAGGTTTGCGTACTACACTTTTATACGACTACACACGTACTATTTCGCCCGATCGATGCCCTTACCATTTGCATATCGAATGTAATCGGTTAGGTTGGATTTATCGCGTCGACGAGCAGAATCGATGAAAAACATTGAATGAATATTTTATCAGTCGTACGAGGTGGCCGTCGCGGACGCACGACATTCCGCTTTAAATGCCGCTCAGTTAACGTCTACGCGTTTTCCTTTAACAAGAGGAAAGGGAATAAAGTTTTTAATCGACCGAAGAGAAGACAAAAAGAAAAAAAAGAAAGGAAATTGTCTGCATCTGGAATATGAAAAGGTTGCAAAGGAAAAACGGCACAAGGGATCCTTCCGGGTCAAAGAAAATATCCTGGAACGTTTTTAAGAATCAAGCTCGAGAATTTTGTCTCGCGACAGGACTCCATGGATACAAGTACGTCGCACAATCTCAACGTTCGAAAATCGAACGGTACGACACTCTTTTTAATTAACAATTTACCAAACATTATTAATCGTCATTCCGTATTCGATCGAGCCTTTCCTTTTATTACATCTCATCGACCACATATAAATTAGTATTAGTCAGTTGTACGAACGATGGAAATTCCTTTAGAACAATTTGGGCGATCATCTTACTCGGTTCCTTGTGCTGTGCGATCGTCCTTATGAAGATCGCTTGGAATTACTATGCTTCCCATCCAACGCTCACGGTGATAGAGACGACTCATCGAGGTATATGGAATTATCCGTTTCCCGCCGTAACGATTTGCAATATCAATCGAATATCTCTCAATCTGACGAGAGGCTTGGTCGACATATTGTGAGTAGATAACAAGGATAGCTCATATTTTACGTACTTATTTAATGTATCTTGTCTCGTCGCATCTTATGCCACCGTTACCGATCATCGTGTATACCCTGTTTCTCGGCTTCCTAGGTCATATCCGTCGAATATGTCCAAGGAGTTTCTCGTACAAGAATTTCGACTACTTTTAGAATTACTCGATCCTGGTGTGTTCGAACACGATGTCACGGAAAACCTTACTCGTTTGCAAGATATTATTGACGATAATGGGCTAACGATAAGGGAGGTAATGGAAAAGGTAAAACGATAAAATTTTCAATGAAAATTGACGATGAGAGGGAGAGAGAGAGAGAGAGAGAGAGAGAGAGAGCTAAGAACAAGAAAGGAAAAAAAGAAAAATAATAAAATTTTCAAGGTTACAAAGAACTGCAGCGATCTCCTAATATCGTGCAAGTGGAACGACGATTCGTTTGAGTGCGACGAATTCTTTAATCGGATATTAACCAGGGACGGTATCTGTTGCAGCTTCAATTACGTTTCGCCGTGCAACGTCGAGAATTCGATCATGTATGAAAATGGTCGAGTCGATATCTCGAGATATAAATCTCTCGATCCAAAGAAGAACGCTTTAATCGCTTAATTTATAATATTCCTTTTTGTTCAAGCTCGAAGCCGAGAAAAATACAAGCGTGTGGATATCAAACTGGTCTAACCGTAAAGGTAAATCCTGATCCAGAGGATTATTTTGCGACCATTCTCGGATCTTATGGCGTCAAGGTAAATCACAAAACGAACTAAAACGTTCCGTTACGATCAAACGTGATTATTTATCCAAAAGGTCTTGGTACATTATCCGTACGATTATCCGGATCACAACGCGAACGACAAGCTGATCGATTTGAACAAGCAAGCGTTCCTTAGCATCTCGCCCGAAGAAACTTACGCGACGTTGGACGTTAAGGATCTCGCAATTTCAACGAGAAATTGCGTTTTTAGCGACGAAGGAGATAAGATCCTAAAGGATGAGAACGTTTACTACAGAAGATTAACGTCCGTAAGATATTCTTACATAAATTGCATGGCGGAATGCCGTGCCAATACCATTAGGAATAAGTGCGATTGCATCCCATATTATTTTCCATCAAGCGGTCAGTATATCGACGACGTTGTCTTCGATTGCAAGAAAATATCTTTTTCTTAATACTACTATTACTTAATAATACTATTTGAACGTTTCAGAGGCCAGAGTCTGTAATTTGAAGGACGTTAAATGCTTGTCGATATACAGGTGTAGGTATAATTGTAATGGCAAAAAAGAAAAATAGAATTAACTCTCTGATTTATCTCTCTGATATATTGAAAGTAAGGGTAAATGAAAAAAATCTCTGGCAGCTTGGTACGATACGTCGTGGCCCGGACAAGGCACGGAAGAAACTATACTCGAGGATAACTTGGCCGAGATATACGAGAGACCTTGCGGATGTATTCCCGATTGCACCTTGTTTCAATATCCAGTAGACGTTTCCCAAGGAATTCTCGATACTAACATTTCCTTCGATGGATTTCGTTACCTTAGGAAAACTGGGTGATTTCAACTTTCATTGCAATTCGATCGACTCGGTCGAATTTTTCATTATTTCCCTCGTACGCGTTATCCGCTTAAGAATAAGCTTGTGTTTGTTTTTTTTTTTTTTTTTTTTTTTTTTTCTTTTTCAAGGAAACACGAAGGGTCCCAAAATCAAAGCATAATCCACGTCTTCTTCAGCGATTTGATAGCCATTCAGTATCGTCGAAGAGTACGTTATAATTGGCGTAACTTGTTCGGTAAGTTTTAACTTAACAGCGAACCAATGACTGATAAAATCGAATGAATAAAAATCTACGACGAGTCAGTCTTAATCGTCTTAATCGATAATATTTCAGCGTCGTTCGGTGGACTCTTGGGTTTATTCGTTGGATTCAGTCTAATGTCTGGCTTCGAATTGATATATTTCTTTATCATTCGAATAATCACCGATAGATTCGCAAATAACGATCGGGAGAATCGTAACGAATCGTAAAAGCTTTGTCTTTGAAATACAAAGTAATTCGAAATGATCGCTTTTAATGTAAAATCATATCATAAATGATGTATTAAATCATTATCGATTGAAAAGAAAAGAGACAAGATAATAATTTCGAACGTTATTACCTCATTTCGCATCATTAAAAAGGATTCTTGCTCTCGACACGGAAGAACACAATACGTATTAGCTCTTTGTAAACGTCAATAAATAATAAAATAAACAATTAACGAAACAAATCCGAATGTTTTCTTATCGTCAATGCATCTGTATTATCGACTTGGGGTAAAACTGTTGCTACGGTAATTTTTATCTCTCTCTGTAAAAGTACAGTATATTATTATTCGTCTCTTAAAGGTCAAATTCCTTGACCTTTCCCGTCCCTATATCCTTATTTTCCTTTTGAAAGATAAAAAAGTTGATCGTCCACCTTACGTACATTGAAATCAGATCGTACGAATAATACATACATTTTGTCCCTTACACCGGGCACTTTTTAGAGAAAGCAGCCATTTACCAAATATTACATACCTCGATGGATGTCCACGGTTAGACACAGGATTAACGTCCATTTTTCTGTACTTTTTTTTGTTTTCCTTTTCAAACGTTCTCTCGTAAGTCGTTCCAATTTCTTCGAACTCATTTCCGACATAATTTCCTACTACTACCGGAGTCATGATATGCTCTATTGAAATTATAAATCAAATATTATCAAATACTCATAGATATATAAATTTTATAAATATTCGCGTTTGAGAATATTTACGAATTAGACGTACGAGATAAATCTAGAGGTGAATTCTTTCATTATCCATACGATTTATTAATTGTTCGCATACACGGAGGAAGCTACGTATAGGTAAGTCTGGCGACATAAGTGCGCCGAAGAAAAGTAGACCGTGGGCGCGTAATCTATTTTAATTGCAAAGTCAAAAAATATCGATCCACAAGACATAATATACAGGTACTAAACTGCTTAATGGATTTTTTTCCTTTCTTCTTTCTTTATATTATATGCCATTTTGTCGTAATTAGTGATAATTAAGTATGTAGAGAATTTATTGGCGCGAAGTATATCGAAGGGGGCGCTGCGCGCATACGCGTGTGACGAGCACTTTGCGACTGTTACGCCTCCTCCGGCAATAACACATAACTAAGACGCCTCGACGCCATCAAACTACACGTGGATAAACCAACGCGTATGAATTCGTTTTTTCACGAAAAACCCACGCGCGGCGTAAATTATTCAACCGTTTCTGCGTTCTACGTGATGTCACATTTGTTCCATGTATATTCCTTTTTAATATCGCCTAGTATAATATATTACCATATGGGTGACTATCATTAAAGCCTCTTTCTTTGATTCTTGCGCATTGTAACGCAAAATATATATTATATAAATATATTTATATCATATATATATATATACAAAGTATTAATTAGTCAGACGTATTTCCTCATTTTTCTCTTAAGGATTGTACTTTGGTAATTCAAAATCGGCATCTAAACGACACATAAATAATTCAGGTAACTGGGCAATCCTATCGCCATCCATAATTCCTTGCTTATTTCGAATCGTTTGGATAACTTTCGTTGTCAACTCGAAAAAGCTTATTTTTCTTTCATTTCGTTGAAGTATATTGCACAATTCTTGAATGAACCATGAACCTAGGTAGAAGAAAAGAAATGAGAAAAAAAAGAAGAAAAAAAGTGATGGAAAGATGAGTTATATTTGAAGTTTCTTGGAAAAAATAACCTCTCAGTTTATCGCGTATAGAAACAAAACCTTGCAGCGTAGACATAAAGACGCAAAAATTCGCGTGTGCCGTTATATCGATTGTCGCAGGTTCGTCTAAGCCGTCCGTTGTTAAAGGATTCAGATTTAGGACTTTTCCTAAAACAATAATAAAATTATTAAATATACCGTGCTTCTTCCGTTAAATCCTATTGAATATATTTATTTGATTCACCTATTGCCTTTCCTTGACACGCTTGAATAATAACTATCTTTATTATTTTACTAAATTCTGAACAACAGAAAGCATTATTAATACTTTTAATGGATACTTCTTTCTCGTCGACCGCAATGATACCTCCTTAAATATAAAAATTTCGTCAAGTTGCATATTTATTATTGTAACGGCATTTATTATTATGATGCATGATTACCTTCACAGCCATGACTTAATATGCATAAAAATATACAGTCATAATCGCATCCAAACTGCTTGGAAAGATCCCTGATATGTGAAAGCATTTTGTGCTTCGTCAAATTATCAATGACGCTAACGGTAAATCCAAGTCCTCGGAATGTTTTCGATAATTTATCGGCGTCTGCGCTTGTTCCAAGGCGCGTTTCATACTGCAGAGTTTTAAACGATAACGAAATTAATAACCGTAAGGTAAATTTTTATTTATACACAATGTTTCCCAACAAAATTTCTCATACTACCTGCGACCCATAGAAGTATATTTGATTTATAATAATGCACAATCCTTTTTTTATCTTACGCATGTTATTTTCAATTTCTATGACGTTAATTTGATTTTCCAAGGAACGAGGTGTATCTTTGGATGCACTCAAGCTTGATATATTCTGATCCCTGTTGCACGCTTTTAAATCTTCCATTATCAAATAATCTATATCATCGAAGCCCTTCAAATGTTTTAACAAATTTTTTAAATTTCCTTCCTTGGCTGCAAATAAATTTTAGTTTTGTACGAGATGCAGTTAGTAAGTTAGTAAAGAAAAGAAAAGAAAAGAAAAGAAAAAAAGTAATATCCATAAGTTGAGGAAATATCAGAATAGTATCCAAAGGGGATGTACCTGAAAAAATAGAGATATATCCAATATTCATCCAATACAATAGATGTAATTCCAATTGATTTATATCCTCGAGTATCGGCTCATACTTTTTATTCTCATTGATAATAGAAAGAAAGATTTTATCCCCTTTGACAAAACGCAATAACCTTTTCGTTTCTTCCACGGATAAAGATTCACATAATAAGTATAAACATTTTGCAATAGGATTTAATTTTTTTGTATATAACCTACATTTTGGCAAGTAACTTTTCTCCAAATCCTCATACCGTAGTCCCAATTTTTTTATAACTTTTCTATTCTCACTAATACAAATAGATTCTAATAATTTTTCCTCCCAATTTTCTTCATTATCCTTGACAATTTCTGCTATCACAGACGTTTTGTATTTCTTGGCTTTGCAATAAAGTTTGAAAATTTTTAAAAATACACTCTTATAATCGTTGACCATTAAAAATAGAATAGAAACTATATCGTCTATGTCAAGATCGCTTTCTATCTTTTCCAATATATTTAAATTTATCCTATTCTTTATCACATTTGGTGTTGCATCCACGCGTGGTGGTCTTGCATCGGAGACCAACGACATCGTTTATAACGCATTAATCCTTCGATATACCGAAAAAAAAGTATGTAATATTGGTAAAGCACGTTTGGCTACTAATTTCGAGGCAACAGAAAAATACGTATAACGTGATAACGTTATACAAAAAAGAAAAAAAAAAATTAACGATGCATCTAGTGATAATTGCGTTTATCTAATTCTCGTAGAAATAAAAAAGGTAGCGAAGAGAAAATGAAAGTTCCTTATATGAATACTCGCGCCAACAATCCATTGTTTCTCTTTAAATTCATGCCAGCGGCAACATTAAATGGCATTAATCTATGATCTATTGTAAATAATAAATGTTATAATAATCATATCTAATATTTTTGTCCAAAATTATCCATCTATAATTTTATCCAAATTCCCATTTGGGGATTTTCGATATCGAATAAGAAGGTTGGTAGTACTGATAGATATGGTTAACGATGTCTAATGCATGTATGCGCATATGTCAATTGAATCGAACAAGTTTGCGACAGTGAGAGAGACAGAGAGAGGGAATTAATTGTTATTCTTTCTTTCTTTTCCTCTTTATATACAAATAATCTACTGTAAATATTAAAAGTTCAAAGTCCAATTAAGAAATCGAATATAAAGAGAGCTGAAGAGGAATTATTGATAACAAGTCCGAAGGAAATAAATTACGCATTTCGAGAATAACGAAAGTTTGGGAAAAACAATTTCTTTCTTTGTTTCAAGGTAAGCTACTAATAATAATTCTAATTGAAGTAGAAAAACAAAAAAGAAAAGAAAAACGTTATCATTGTGTCAATAAATATAAATGTTACGTTTCGTTACGTTCGAACGAACGTTATTTAACTTGTTCGTTACATTGCATTAACTTCTTTCGTATTAAGATTATGAATAGAGGCGTACGCGAGTGAAACGAGTTACATAGGTAACTCTTATTATCAATCCGGTGTTAATAACCAACTCACGCGAAAACTATTATTTCTGTTATAGAACTGACGACAAGTAACGATGATTGGCATTCGCAGATGTGTTGCGATTCTAATGTTTTGCAGTAAGTTTAATTGATTTAATCCAACAGATCATATGACGCCTCCCCCCCATTATACATTTATAAATCTTTCTACTCACAAATTATGTCGTATTACTACTTCAGGTATTTCTTATGCTGCAAACTTAAAATCTCCGACGTTTAGTAGAACTTATACCGCGAAAGGTACATTGTATATCCCGTACGCCGAAATACGCGAACCTTTCTATGCATGGTACGACGGAAAAACTGGATCCAGTCGAATCGATTATTATGGAGGTAATCGATCAACTTTTACGTCGCCCTTGTCCGTTAGATTTATATAAAACTATTTCGATTCATTTCTCCAGGGGTAGTTAAGACCTTACAACTTGCCAACAAAGGATTGTACGGTTCTAGTATCAAGATTGCACCTATTACCACGGAATCTGTCTTGAATGAAGAAACGTGCCTTCAAGTAAATGGATCTAGTGATTTTAAAATTCATCCGCAAAGTATTATTCCTGATACAATCGGAATGGAGGTATACAATTATTCCTTTGTCATTAACCTTAACAATTTGTACGAATCGTTTAATATAGGATATAGTAATATAATATAAAATTAATAATCTCAGTGTATCGGAGAGGAAATTATAAATGGCTTGTCGTGTGAAAAATGGAGGCTCGTTGAAGACTTTGGTGACAAACAAAATAAATATACACTGTGGATACGTTATAAGGTATTAAAGAAGACGTAACGATAATGGGACCTACATTTTTCCCTCGTTTCTTTTTCAATGCTTTTTTTAATTCCTTTTAATAGAAATCTCCATATCTACCACAAAAGAAGGAACCCATACCGGTGAGATACGAAATGATTGGTTTCAACAGTTTGCTAGGTTCCCATTATGATCATTATTATCTGGATTATGATTGGTACTCCTTCGACGTTCCCAGTCCAGATGTCTTCACAGTTACGGAAAGTACTTGTCCTATTTCTTTTCTTCTCATAATATTAATAATCTCTGAATTTAATAGAGAAATCTCTGTATGTATAATATATAATTCCAGATTCAACATGCGTTAGTTTCCCCGGACCTGGGGATAATCATATATATACGTTCAATCCTATGCAGGAATTTGTCCATAATTACGATGAGCACGTAAATGTAGCATTTAGGAAGTTTAAGAAAACGCATAAAAAATATTACAACAACGAAACCGAACATATTAATCGCAAGGAATTATTTCGACAGAATATGAGGTTTATTTTTTTCTTTCTTTTCTTCTTTCTTCCCTTTTCCCTTTTCTTTTATTATTAAGTGAGAGATACGTGAAATTTTTCTGCAGATTCATTCATTCGATCAACCGTGCAAATTTGGGCTATCAACTGGATGTGAATCATTTGGCCGATCGTTCTACTCTTGAAATGAAAGCTTTACGTGGTAAACAGTATACAAAAGGTTACAATGGCGGTGAACCATTTCCTTATGATATTGAACAGGAGATGGCTAATGTTCCTGACAGTATAGATTGGAGATTGTATGGTGCTGTGACGCCAGTTAAAGGTGACATTACGTATAAAAGCATAGATGATAGCGTTCGTAAAAATTAGACGAAAAGCTTTGCTTTTCTATAAAGAAATCCATCCTATATTGCAGATCAATCCGTTTGCGGATCCTGTTGGAGTTTTGGCACAACCGGTGCAGTGGAAGGGGCATATTATATGAGATATGGGAAATTAGTACGCTTATCTCAACAGGTATAACAATTTGATGAAGACAAGCATTTTCCTTTATCGTTGACCGTTGTCAACAAACATTTACATTTTTTTTTTTTCTTTTTTTTCTTTTTCCACACGCACAAGGCGCTCATCGACTGTTCATGGGGCTTTGGTAATAACGGATGCGATGGCGGTGAGGATTTTCGATCTTATCAATGGATCATGAAGCATGGTGGAATACCATCTGAAGATGAATATGGCGGTTATTTAGGCCAGGTGAGAAACAACTTATTTGCCGAAGTAACTCTAATTTAGAAGTAGTTCTAAGAATCCTCGTAATAAATCTTCTTCGTCTAATTATTAATGTTAATTATCCTTCGAAAATGTAAATAAAACATTTTGCGATATCCTTTAGGACGGATATTGTCATATTAACAATGTTACTATGGCAGCTAAGATCTCGGGATACGTTAATGTCACATCAGGAAGCGTGGATGCTTTAAAGGTAGCTTTAGCGAACCATGGTCCAATTTCTGTTGGTATCGACGCATCTCACAAATCATTTTCCTTTTATTCGCATGGTGTCTATTACGAACCCGCGTGCGGTAAGTCTTCTTTGTCGTTAACTTTGAAAAGTTTTATAAGTCTTGCGTTAAGTCTTAAGTCTTTGTGATTTAGGTAATACGGTGGACAAGTTGGATCACGCTGTCCTAGCTGTTGGCTATGGTGTATTGAAGGGAAAGGCTTATTGGCTGATAAAGAATTCATGGTCAAATTATTGGGGTAACGATGGTTACATACTTATGGCGCAAAAGGATAACAATTGCGGTGTTTTGACCGCACCAACGTATGTTACGATATAACAGGGATTTATTTATTTATTTTTTTTCTTTTTCTTACTGAGATTAAATTTATCTAAATACTCTTTATGCAGTTAACTACACGTGCTGTAGATGCCCCCCCCTCTCTCTCTCTCTCTCTCTGTATGTATATACATATGCATACATATGTGTATATATATGTATATGTATCTATCTATCGTAAGAAGCCTATCATGATGTACAAACTTGTTGATAGTTTATACTTTCTTACGTAGCATGCTACTTTCTTATTGAAATGAATGGAAAAAAAGGTTTAAGAAAATTAAAAGAATATTTTTAATAACAATTACTTGATATCGCCTTCTTGTGGGATTCCTTTTTTTTTATATCTTTAATCGTATAGTCAGATATTTGAGGAGACTCGATTAATCTATGTTCATGTAATTTGAAAATTAAAATGTGCAATTTATTTCGGCAAATTATCTTACGTATCGGCATGGTAGTATGATATATGCTATAGATATTTGTGTATTAGAAGAATGGCGTAAGTACAAATAAATTGATTTGTCGCATCTTTTACTCGATCAACGCAGGCAACAGGCAATGATCGAATGGCGAATGGTGATGCAGCCATATGTAAGTCAGAAAGCACTAATGCGGAAGGGTTTTATAAAAATACGCCATTGGTATAAAAAATCGCAAAAAATCTTCTAACCATAAGAATCTAATATTATAACGAAGTAATTACGTTTGATTTCATTCAAATATTTTCTTATAGACGATTCGGCCGATAATGGCTGCATCACAAACAGCGACAAAGAGATATACATGCATTAAATAAAATTTTGGAATGTTGATACTCGATTTTTAACTTTGGACTTGTTCGAGTTATTAAAATACACTTAAATTATTTCTATTAATGATAAAAATTAGAGAGATGTAATTGTATGCCGTTTGTGCGCTCGTCTATGTAACGAGAGAAGAAAAAGGAAAGTACATACTTATTTCAAAGTATCTACATACATACATACATACATACATTTTTATGATCGTCGAACTTGCAACAATATACTTTTGTTTTCTTTTTATCTTCTTTCTTTAAATAGAAAGGAAAAACGTTGAAAAAAAGGAAAGGGAAAAACAAACTACTTGGCGAATTGAAACAGATAGCGATTCGCTCGTATACGTTACATGTACATAACAATCTCAACAGGAAGAAATATCTATTTCGTCTCTTCTTTCTCGTCTTGCTTCTCTTTTTCACATCGTTAATTCTCTCGATGATCGATAAAACATAAAATGCCGCTGTACAATATAACTTGATTATATTTCGAATTACAGTTTCCCCCTAACGAGCTTATATTTCATGAAACTTACATTAAATTACTTTCACAGTCGTTCAACGTCTTTAACTTTGCGCTAATGCGTGTCCCATCCTATGCTTTAATAAAGTTATCTAATTAATCACTCGCACTTTCTCTCTCTCTCTCTCTCTCTCTCTCTCTCTCTCTCTCTCTCTCTCTCTCTCTCTCTCTCTCTCCATTATAGTGTACATATACACACATATTTATATTTATTAATTTCTGTTTTCTTAATAATTATTAATCTCCTAATGTTTTCTAATCTCACGCTCTTTCACGTCGATCGCTTTTACAACAAAAATAAAGTTCACGTATTTGTTACTTCTTTGCAACGCATGTCGAATATCACGCTAATGTATGTAATAACAGAGGAAAAAGTTTATGTATCGTTCTTTTAATACTAGAATAACGTAACTTTAAGATCATTTGCTCGTTCTTCAAAATAAGCACAAAAATAATGGAAAAAAACAATTAAAACAGTACAATGAATGAGTGAGTATCGACAAACGAAGCAAGAAAAAAGGAAATAAATAAATAAAAAAAAAAAAGAAGAGAAGTAAGTCGGTATATACGTACCGTACTACGTTTTTTTAAGTACACAAAAAGGATGGATTGCTTGTCGTTATTAATAGGAAAAAGAAGAAGAAAGAAAACAAAATCTTTTCTCGAAAAGATCTTGGTCGATCGACTGAAAATAAGCTCGTTCGACTGTCAGCTTTACAGGGTGTCTACTGATTGTGCGCAACAAATTAGATCTATTCAAGGATCCTAGAGAATTGGAGTGAACGCTTAACGAAAAGGTTCAATTTGAATACTTTTCGGATATGTGTGTGCGTATCCATTTTTGCGAACCGTATCTTTATCATAGAAATTAATACACGAATTTATTATTTCTTTAGGATCGAAATTGATCTTACGTAGATACATCTTTTCAAAGCTTTCAGCAGCTTATTCGTGTCTTTGATCAAATAATTTAAGATTCATTATTTCTATATATATATATATATGATAGAAATTGATCGCAGATACTCAGAAAACACCCTGTCTTTACTTACACACTCTTCACCTTTTTCATCGCCCCCTTTACACCCGCTCGTCATATTTTCATTTGTTTATTATATCACTTGTGGACCCATTTTTTTCGTTTCATCCTTATCGTTAATTTTTTGCCTTCAAGTTTTTCACGATAAAAGATAACTCGCGTCTTTGAAGAGAAACGTTCTTTTTTTGTTCCTTTTGCCTTTTTATCAGGTTAAGGAAGCAGGTTAAAGGAATCCCATTTCCAAAGCATTGTAAAGCGCCTGAGTATCCGAGTGACTGTTTATTCGCCAGAAAGGAAAATTGTGCGCTCTCGCTGCTGTCTCCTCATCGGAATCATCCCCTATCACGACGTAGGTACATCTACGACCGAAACGAGCCACCACCCTTCCGAAGCAACTCTCTTTTCCTGAAACAAAGAGAAAGGAAAGAAATGATGTGTACTTTTTCACTAACTGCTTGTCCCGATAATTAAACACTCGAGAGTAGTACCGACCTATTTTAGAAGCGGAATAAATATTCTCTATAGGAAATATTCCACCTATACCGAATAGAAGGACCTTGGAGAGGGCCGGAACAAGTTGGGTGGTGGTTACGAGAATGTTGATGCAATGGCTTCTCTTGTTGATCAAACTGAGACACTTGACGGCCGACGTGAGCCAATTATCGGTGAGAACTTCGATCTCTGAACGCAGCTGGACCCATTGTTCGCGTTTCGCCGCTCCGAGCAGACCGCCAACGTTGTTCCGATAATTACAGTAGATCTCCTTTATTTTGCGATAACGGAAGGCGAGCTTTCTCATCCAATCTACGCCACCGCGTACCCCGGAGGCTAGGCATATGCCGTTGTTTGCCGAAGCACATTGAAAGCCGTCCGTTGCGAAATTGTACGAGGACAGGTCCTGTCCGTTGTCGTCGGACGATACGTCGTCTATGTGTACTTGATCGCAATCCTGATAACAACAAAATACATACATACATATGATGACGTCGTCGTCGTCGTCGTCGTCGTCGTCGTCGTCGTCGTCGGGTAAGACGCGTCTTCGGATGTACTTGAAAACGTCAAACGTATTTCAATCGAGATCGAGAAGAGAGAGAGAGAGAGAGAGAAAGAGAACGACATTCGAGACCTCTCGACTGACCTCAATGTCGTTGAAGAAAAAGTGCGTGTCGGCCAAATTAAATATCATTTCCTCCATCCTGTAGGCTACCTGTGCGAGCAAGGTAGGATCTTTTCGGTGCTTCGTAGCGAATTGACCAGTGAGAAGCGAATGAAACACGACTATGGTTTCGTCGAGATCCCAAATGAATATACGATCGGGGCCGGCTTCCGTCGTGTCCGCGGAACCGATACTGTTTCCGCTTCCGCTCTGTCGCCTACCGCGTCTGCAAGGCTTCGCTGTAGTTCCTACGGAAAAAATATCGTTCGATTTAATTGAACTTCCAATTATTCTTTAAAGGATTCAATAGTTTTACTCGATGATCACGAACGGTTAACGATATAAACGTTGTTTCTTTTAACGCGTAGATAGATGTGTGTGTGTGTGTGTGTATTGCAAGTAAACATGGAATTAGAGCGTATGTTCGTGATTCTTCGACAAAATTGATGCAATTGTAAGTATTTAAAATAAGTTTGGAGACTCGTACAATACAGGCTCGAGCTTGATCCTCCGAACCGGTGTCGACGTTTATCGAAAATACCAGCAATAAAGCGATACGATCGATCCGAAATGACTCGTATTACCTTCGACGTTTGTGGTCTCTCGTGCGGTCGGGTCACTCGCATCATGAGCGCTCGCGTCCAGCGTGAGTGCTGTCTTCGTCGAATCTTTTTTGTTTTTGCATCGAAAGGACAATTAATAAGATGAAATAAATCAATTTTAAGGATAGAATGACTTCGAAAAATGATCGTACGAATGAAACGATAAGAACAATCATTCGGACTTATTTTTTTCGAGCCATGTAACACGCGCTCGCGTGTGATTTAATTTACCAGCAAAGTTGAGATTTCCTATGTTGAAGGACGTATGAGTGGTATGGTAACCGGGCATTGGATAATATCCAGAATATTGAAGGGGTACCCTGTCGTTTCCGTACAAACTGCTACCATAAGCGGTGTAGTCCAGCTTCTGGGAAGGAAGATAAATACGTTTGTTTTTAAGAAAACAACAGATTGAAAAGAAATTTCTTCAATTCCTTTTTTTCTTTTTTTTTTTTTTTTTCCATTGGAATAGATATTTTTTTTCTTTTGCTTTTCACCTGGGAAGCCGAGGATATATTTTGCCCTACGTTAGGGAATGTCGTGGTGCCGCTATTGTAACCGGCATACGACGAATACTGCGTCATCGTGCTTGGCGTTGTGTACGAAGTCAGATAAGAGCTTTGCAAGCTAGACGTGTTCTTGGTGCCCGTCGTCGATCCGTAAGTAGGCGAATTGTATATGCTAAAATTGAATTGATAGATGCTGAACAAATTGTCCAAATTAATTGTTCGAATAAATTGAACGATAAACGTGTACGTCGTAAACGAAACATTTCAATTGTATTATATCTCTTTTATTTAATGTAATATTCGACCATCTCCAGCAGTAATACGAGATAACTGAAAAACATTTCTTCTATCGATCCCTCAAATTTAATCGAAATCAAAACTAATCTTAAAACTTTTAGCGAACTTTCAGCTCGTGGTTTTCGAATAAATTTACGAATAACATAAATTACGATAATACGAATATAACGATCATCCGCCATTGATTAAAATCAAGTTTAACCACAGAGTTCAAATTACATGACGTACATTAGGACATAACATATGTAGAAACATCCACACAAGCAAAATGAATGCCCTACGTCTGTTTCTACGTAAAATAGAAATAGGAATCATAATCCATCCATAATTATGAAACGTTCTATCGAAAAAGTCTTAGCCGTCCTGATAATCGCGATTATCAGGAAATAATGTAACTATATAGAAGCGTACTATTCGATCGGCGATAATCAATCGCATACCTGTTGTAGTATTGATTGGCGCCATAGAGAGTACCGTAGTCAGCCTTCTCCATAGAATCTGGATACTCTTGCTCCTTTTCCTCGGCATTATCGTCGATGTACAATTCGCTACCCGGCACGCTTTCGTTCTCCGGACAGTCTTGAACTTCGTTTTTAACTTCGGTTTCTGCTCGTACGAACAGGCAAATATAACATGAATCAACTCAACTCAACTCTTTCTATTATAACCGAAATTCTCATTAGAGCGTACTTTCAACCATACACGGAGAACTATTTCGTTCTCCGATTAAATTACCAATTCCATGGAATGAAATAATGAACGAGCCGACAAGCAATTGGACAATTATGCATGATCATATCGATATTCGAAATGTTATCGTGTCATTTTCTCATTGGTTTCTACGCCAATGTAGTTAGAGAAATATTGCCCACCATTGTTTGCGCTGCGAGGGTGCTGTACCGAGGCCTCCGTCGAGGAAGACACGTTGCCAGCATTGTCTAAAACGCCCGCTGGTTTCGTCGGGTCATTGTCTTCGGTTAACATATCACTCTACCTAAAACACGAACGCACACGAACCGATTGAAAATTTTCCTTTCGAAAGGCCTTTCCTTTATTCTAAGTATCGTATTTATAATCGCACAAAGAAAAGAGAAATTTTTTCTAGAAGTAGTAATCGCGGCGCGACTCTGCGCTACGATCGGTATACTAATACCGTGAATATATATTTCGCTTTCAAATTTCTTATGTATTTTGTTATGCAATATGTGGGTGGGTCCATGTAACGGATGGAAAAATCTGATAAATAAATGCATTACTTCGTTAACCCTTAAAAGCCATCATGGGTGAAATTTCAGTCCAATAATTAATCTCTATACTTTCATCCGATATTAAATAATAAAATACAAACTTTTAATCGCATTCACATTTTTCCTATTGCTATGTAAAATGTAAGATAATATCGTGGGGTGAAATTTCACCCACGGATAACGTTAACATGATTTCTTTGATGTATTAAACTTTTAAGGGTTAACAATAACAACTCGCGAACAAATCACACAATAGTCGGACTATCTTTGGATTCTATTGGAACAAAATACAGTGGCGCGGTCAATCTTTCATCAAGTTCTCGATAGTCCTCTCGATCGGGGGGGAACATAGGTGTGTATATATATATATATGCCTAAAGGGTCTCTCTCTCTCTCTCTCTCTCTCTCTCTCTCGAAGGCTTTATAGTAGAGAAGAACGTCTCATTAAGCCCTGCCGATTGCGTGTCGAAGAAGAGGAGGTGGAGTGAACGCCGGATCGGTAGGCGTGCACGAGGAACACCTTTGGAGTCGGCCAATGAAATCTCTTTTCGCGTCGTTTTGCATTACGTATTCTTTATGTTGCCAAGTCACTATCTTTCTCTTTTTCTCAACGTGCTCCGCCCTTGTGCGTGAGTCTACCTCCAAGTCCGGCTACTTCCGACCACCTCCGACCTTCACCGCCGACTTTCAATCGCTAACTCCATCGCTAGCTCCATCGCTAGCTCCATCGTCGTTAGCTCCATAGCTCCGTGGTTGAGACTCTTGCGTAAGGGCCCCCCTTTCACGGGCCACGGACGACGAGTCTCAGAACACAGCTCGTAACTCTATCAAGCCCGAGAGCTCCTCTTTGGAGGACTTTGCTTTGAGAAAAGAAATAAAACGAAAGAGAAAGAACGGAGTCAGCTTTTCTTTCTCTCGTTAAGTTAAGAATCTTCAAACGGTCGACAGAGAGGGTGGGGGCAGGAAGGACGACCGGAACTACATTTTATTTATACGTTTTCAACTATACGCATTATTATATGTCGTTTATCAGTATACGCATTGTACCATTATCCATTTTCATTACTTAAGTTAGATCTGTGCGTATATTAATATTTAATATTTTTCTCTCTAAAGTAATTTCTAATCACTTGTAATCTTTCTTCGAGAAGGAACGACAAAGAAGAATTACGCAAAAGCAAGGAGAAGAAAGAAAAAGGGAAAGAAAAGAAAAAAGAATAATAGTCGCTGATTCAGCCGAAAGATTTGCGAGTCGCGTTGCAAGTTTCACTAGAACGATAACCAAGAGAAACGAGATGAACGGAATTTCGCTTATCTAAACGGACTATCTACCGGTGTGCGTATGCATACACATAAACGGACACGTAAGGAGAGAGAGAGAGAGAGAGAGAGATAGAGAGACGTGGACGGAATGACAGACAGACATTACCAACAAAGTATCCGTCGTCGGAAGAAACTGCTTAGTTCGCACATACTATAATAACCAAAGACGCGACCATATCATTATCACACTTTGACAGTTCTATTGTTATTAGAATATATATATATATATATATATATACTTATTTAAATTTTTATTTCAGGCATACAAACTGCTTCTGTGGAGCTATTTATGCACGCATGTAACTACACCTAATCTCTACGTCGATTACTTATGAAGATCCTTTTTCTCTCAAAAAAAGACGAAAACGCGTGCGACTCGCAGCTTCCTTTTTGGTCGTGACACACGTTCCTTCCTTTCAGTTCCTTCTCCGTTTACGCGCTCGAAAGAAGGGAAAAGAAAAATAAAGAGAGAGAGAGAGAGAGAGATGGAATAGTTGCAGCCGGGCAAGACAAAAGGTTCTTGTCCGAAAGGACCCAGGGGCTTTGCTACGGGTCCTTTGGCAGACCTTACGAATGTGTAAGGGATAGAGAGAAGAAATTCGAGAGACCAACCGCTTTTAAGATGCTTGCTTTTCGATGGATTCGACTTGACGTGCCTACCAATGCGTGCTCGTCGATTTTCCAAAAACACAATATCATGAGAATTTATTTATTTAAAAAAAGAACAAAATTTACTTCTTGCTATATTCTAGGAATATCGACGATGGAAAAAAGCGGTTTACGATTATATCATTTATTTGATAAAAGAATGAATTATTTAATCGATTAAATATTCTTGAAATACTACGTTTCCCTTTCAAATTGATTCGCTAGCTCGCACTCATCCTAACAACAATTATCCAAATACGTTTGCGAAAAATCGATTTTTCATTCTTTCACAAAGCGCAAAGCTGTATGCGGCTTTCTAATAAATGGGATTAGAGGGTTATTACTTAGTGCGGAAGAACTTTTAGTAAACGTTCGCGTTCCTTGATGCTGTGAGAGCGCGTACGGCCAATTAAAATACATTACTGGTAACGAGCCGAATTAGATGCATATGTTACGCATGCTCAATTGATAATGACGGTTTTCAACAGCTGTTAGCTTGTACGCGTTAACATTTATACATGCTCGTGTACGTGTCTACTTGGTGTTCTTACTAATTGTCAATGAACAATATAAATAGCAGTGCAATCCGAAAAACCCAATTACATTTTCTTACAAAATATTATCAGTCTGTGTATTTTTACTAGGTTTCAAGTTTTTCCTATATCTCGTAAATTCGATGAAATATGAAATTTTTAGGGAAAACAAGATCCACACCCGGCTTGTTATTTTTTTCTTTTTTTTTTTCCCCGATAAAATAACATGTATATCATTAGATAAAAAAAACAAAAGGAAAGAAGAAAGGAAAAAATCTAAGCATCTTGTTTACATGGTCGATAAAAAAATTGAAACAACAAATAAGTGTCCTACCTGGCAGAAGCGCGTTACGTACTTTTACGGTATACCTTCTTCTTCTGTCTAAATCTTTCTCTCTCTCTCTCTCTCTCTTTCTCTCTCTCTCTCTCTCCCTCTCTCTCTTTCTTGCGAGAGAGATCTCCTTTGTTTCTCTCTTTGTCTCTCGTTATCTCACTTTTCTCGCACTTTCCACATCCATAGTAGCATCTCGCCAACGAAGGACTCGCGTCCAGAACGATGATCCAAGCACGTTCCTAAATGTATAAAATTTGTTATATTCTTCTTTGTTTTTCTCGGTCGTCGATCGAAGAAAGAATCAATTACAAAGAGAAAGAACGATGCACAGTTCTCGAATGAAAAAGGAATCTTTCCAAACGACCCTTCCACTTTTCTCTTTCTGCTTTTCTTTTATTTCCTTCTTCCTTTTCAAACGAAACAAATGAATATGACACACGCGCGACACACGAACGTAGGTCACCTTCTTTCTTCCTCGATAATTTATTTCGCACTACTCTCTCTCTCTCTCCTCCTCCTTCCCCTTTCTCGTATGATATTATTTTGTAGCGATTTTAACCAATTTCCCGAACGACGTTGAGCACAACTTTTCACGAGGTGTGCGATCGGCGAACTCACTCTCTTTGTCTTTTTTTCCCTATTGTTCTCCCTGTTTTCCTCTCACTCTCTCTCTCTCTCTCTCTCTTTTAATCTCGTTTTTTCTCTTTTTCCCTCTGTTTGCGTCCCTCAATGTGCGATACGCCGCAGCTTGGCGTGTTCTGAGCATGCGAAATGTCGCCTGGCCACCCCCGCCCGGTGGTCACGTGGTCGTCGGACTCCCTCCATCTCCCTACTACTCCCTCTCCTACTACCCCCATCTCTTTATCTTTCTCACTCTGTCTACGTTCATTTCTTGCTATGTTATTCGGTCCTTCTCTCTTCATCCTCCAAAGAATTTGAATGTGTTGGTGCGCGCGCGCGTGTTTATGCGATTTCTTTAAAAATGATAAATATTATCTCCAAATCTTTTCCAGCAAATTTTTTCTCCCGAAAAAGTTTATTTTTTCCACTCGAATAAGAAATTTCTTTAAAAATTATTATAAAATAATTAAATAAATTAAAGTAAATTATGATAAATTTATTCGATAAAACATATTAATTGTATAGCACAATATTTGTTATTAGTAGAAATTTTGTTATCGAATCGATTAAATCGTATTTACTTTTGTCGCTCGAAATTCCTTCGAGAACGTGAACGCAATAAACACCATCGGCATGGAATCCCAAGGGGGAGAGAGAAAATGGAAAAGCTCTTTTATCCGTCGTTCGTTTGTCTTTTCGCACGCGTCGTCGATCTGGAAAAGAGAGAATATCTTGAATCGAATGAAAGCTAGAAACCAAAGAGTGGTACGTGGCATAGCTAAAATTATTTATTTATTACGAGTATAAAGAGTAAAAAATGAAAAAATAACGTGTCTCAAGTGAACGTGTCCAATTTGTCCAAGTTCTGACAAAAAGAGGAAAATTTTCCAAGGAAAATTTTCGAACGAATTGTAGCAGACGCTATCCGTAAACGTGTCCCTGTTCGTTGACGAGAGGCAGTTGTTGGTTAGATCGTCGCATTTTCGGCTTTTAAGGACAGGTTCTCCCGAAGGTGAGCTGCAGAGGGGAATGTTAAAATGGGAATGCGGGAGAACGAAAAGAAGAAGGGAAAGGAAGGAGTAATTAAGGGAAACGATTCAGGGACGATCTTGATAAAGCCGGCGGAATGTAAATTTCGATAGTTGCTGAATTAGCGACGACCTAGGGTGATCTTTTATCTTTCCCTCTTATTTGTCATCTTTCCTTATCGCGATTTCTTCTTATTTTATTCTCGTGCGATAGATCGATTACAAATATTTTTCTGCTTCTTTTATCTTCTTACGTTTCATTTTATTCGATTCTATTGTCGACATAAATCGATCGAGAAAATTTCATTCTATATTCATTCTATAGACCATCGTTGGAAAATATTCGATGGAGAGTATGTATCCATTTAAAAAATATAAATTTGATTGTATATCGTATACCGTATGTATACCGTAAAAGTGTGTGGGAGAGAGATAGCTTGGAGCGAAAAAGAAGGCATGTAAACAAAACGAAAGACGGTCGCGCTCTTGGCCTTCAAGAGAAAGACTCCACCCGTTATTGTTTCATTCAAACGTGATACTCGATAAAGGACAAAAGTTTTCTCTTGTCCTCGTGGGGGAACCCACGTCAATTTCTTTCATTTTCCTACAATTTTTCTATCTACATATATCACGGATTCATTATTAAACGGGATTTACACAGGAGCCAACCTCCCCTCGTATCGATAAGATCCGAACAATCGATCAATACTCGCGATCAATTAATAAAATAAATTCTGCGACTTTAATTAAATTCCCAGACAATTTTTGAGATACGTTTGTTCATAGTCGTAGTTTATGTCGAGTTTACTTACGTAGATATTTCCTACGTACGCGGAAAGGAGGATGAAACAACGGAAAAACATCGTTATCGTCGAAAGTGCATGAATTTGAAAACGTTCATGCAAATGCTCATCGAAGAATTTGGAGCTCCGTCTGGACACCATTACAAAGTGTTATTTTTCTTTCACGTCTATGGAAGAGAGGTCAAAGTTCGTAAAAGGACACCGTTCCTCTTGACGGGAGGTCCGCCGTTCGCGTCTGTGCGTCATAACGTTCGATTTCTCGGAACTGCGGAGGGAAAGAGAGAAAGAAGACCGTCTTCTCTTTTCTCGTTTATTATCGATCACGGTGTACGATAAGCGAGCCTTCGGAGTCGAGATGCGTTAGCTTCCTCCGTTTGTCCTAACGTCAAAATAAACTCTCGGCTTTCTTCCCTTTCGCAATGCTATCTACGATAACGAAATATTCAGCGACAACAATATTCTTTATTTTAGCTATCTCATTAATGAAATAATCCGGTACGCTTTTTCTTTTTTTCTTTTTTTTTTGTTTTTGTTTTTTCTCCTCTTAACAACGTGTCAAATATTTCAGTAATTGGGACTTTAATCAAGACGACGATTACCAATTTGGACTATGGCATTTACTTAACGATGTAATTTTGACTACGGAATTGGACGTTTTTGTGAAAAATTCGGAAGAAAGGAGAAAAAGTCTGAGAGAGACAAGATAAGAAACTTGTACCTGCGTCTTTCGATTATGCTAATAAAGAGGAAGCGAAATAGGGGTAGAAAGTTTGTTTCAGCGCTTCCATCACTTACATCGTCCCCATCATCGTCGTGGGTTGTTGCGTTCTCCGTTAGATGGATTCTCAAATTTCCCTGAAAACTTTACATAAAGTTCCCAAGGACAACGTACTCCTAATTTGCAATGCATATAGTTCAGCACCTAACTTTCTTCTTACGCAAGTTTCCATTATACATTATCGGTTATGACATGCCCTTGTTTGCCAAGACGGTTTATTGATGACAAAGAAATATGTGCATATATATAATTGCCGGGAGGCAAAAGATTTCCGCGTAGGGTCGTTTTCTTCGTAGCATCCTTCGTGTAAAACGAAGAAAAATATTCAAGAGAAGATTCAAGAGAAAGAGATTATAGTCGGTGGATGATTCTTCCGACTACCCTCCTCGCACTTATCCGTCATTATGCGAACGTACTAATCCCCTTTGTCGTATATATTTGCAACGAAGCAACCCCCGAACGCGGCTCGCTTTCTCGTCCCTCGGATAATTCCTATTTGTCGTGCTGCAAAAGGGCAGCACGTGCTCGCTCCCTCTCTCTTTCTCCCAAAGGCGCGTCAGAAATTTTCGTATTATCGACCCGTGCCCGCGCCGTTGTTGCACGTCTAACTCGTAAGAACGCACGTGCAAATTTGTTCGTACGCGTGTGCGCGTTGGACACATCGAAAGATATGGTTTCTTATGGCTACACGATGATCGAGCTATACTGATCGATTTGTCAAGTGAAAACTCGAAAATTAACTAGGTCAAACTACGATAAGAAATTTAAGAACGACCCAAGTCGAATAACAATTGCAATAATTGTAATAATCGAATTAATACGTCCTCTTGTAATAACTCCTCGAGTGCCGTTGAATGTCTGAGCTCCGATGAAAGTTCGACTACCATCCTTTTAAGAGGAAAGAAAAATGGAATTCTGGGCACGTCTCTCGATGAATGCACGTTCCACGTCCCCCAGGAGTCCTCCGAACGTTGCAGATCAGACGTAAACTCGTAGCTCCGTCCGAGTTACTCGAAATTGATATAAGAAAGCTCACGATTCAAAAAGCTTTCATAGAGCCATCATACGTGGATTGGATTTAAATGTTCCATAATGTTCGATGCTTCTGAGAGAGTCGTTCGAACGCGCGACATGTAGCTAGAGCAGATGTAATGCACGAACTATCAATCAAGTTCTCGTTGGTACGTGCAAAAAACGTAATTAACGATTCTGCGCACAACAATTATAGCATTACGTAATATTAGGAATAGAATTCAATAATATCAAATTATTATTTGCATTATTAACGATTGACGATATCATAGATATCGTCGAGACAGAAAAAAAAAAAAGGAAAAAAAACCTCCAGAAATTATAATCTCCATAAGATTGTATACATTTTGCTTGCAAAAGTGTCGTCCACGTACGTACGAACAAGAGAGACTGCATGTATATATATATATATATACAGATGCATAGAGCTGTGGAACGAAGGTGGGCTCGTAGGGAACTAAGTAAACGACGTATCTTTCTCTCTCTCTCTCTTTCTCTCTCTCTCTTGTGTGGGAGAGCGGATTGGGGGACATACTCTCACATGAGAACACTTTGGAGAACGTCGACGAGAGTAGACGAACACGGACGCGAGCGTTCGCCACGTTATACGGGGTGTCTCGGCTTGTTAAGAAGCATACATATGTGTCCTTTTTATAACATTCGCGTTTTTACCTTCAACGACGACCAACACTCTCCATTTCGGTGTATACGTATAAGAGAGTCGACCTATTACATTCGTAATATTTTTAAGATAGATATTAATTTAACTTTTTCTTTTTATCTATTAGGAGTAAGGTAATAGATAAAAGAATAATTGCCAAAATTCATCGATCGCTATCGTAGAAATTTATTAACGCTTTTTACGCGTTTCCCCGTCGAGGGAACGGATTAAAATGATTGCGTCGGTTATCGGTTTGTTAATCGCCAAACCAGTTTTTTAACTCTTCCCTTGGTTTCGTAGAAAATATCGGTGTCTCGATTCGAATCGAATGAAATATAAGGAAGAATGAAACGATCGCGATAATATCCGAATAATAACGTATATCTGAATATTATAAAGGAGACTTTTAATGTCAAAGCTAGAAAAAGATAGAGATAGGAAGTAAGAGAAAGGAAGGAAGAGAGAATGGATCACGGAAGAAATTTCAATTCGGCGAAAGTTACGAGGCGTTATTGCAACGGGTCAATCGTGTGGCGCGAACTCGTGATTTACGAGGGCCCCCAGGGCGGCTAATTTTCGGACACCCTGTGTGCAAGCATAACGCAGGCGCAGGCAGCTGTCACCTTACACCCATGCTGGAGGAGGCATGGGGCTGCGCGGCGGCCATTCTCAACTTATCTCTAGGATCTTTGTAAACATGTCGTGAAATCCGAGTATCCAGCCAGTGGCGTAGGATTGTGGCCTGGTTGGGATATATATCTCTTGGTGCTCTAATGTAAGAGCTAAGGCGCGTATTCCAGACGCCTCCAAGATCCTCCTTGGCCCTCGTCCCCTCTCTTTCCTTCATTCTCTCTCTCTCTCTCTCCCTCGAGAGAGAGAGAGAGAGAGAGAGAGAGAGAGAGAGAGAGAGAGAGAGAGATGTTGCGTGCGCATTTCGTTGGTATCCTTGACGACCGAGGACTACTCTATGCTCGAGAAACGTCACTAAATGGAGTACATCTTTGTTCCGTAATAATAGAAGCTTCTTTTTTTTTCCCCATTTCTTTCTTCTCTTTTTCGTTAACAGAGAGGGTCAACGCCTGAAGTAGTAAAGCCACGAATTGATCCTCCTCCTCCTCCTCCTCCGTCATCTCGTCCTTTTCGAATTAAAACTGTCGTCCATGGCATCCTCTTCGAATTTTCCTTCCCTTCTCGATATCGCATTTACATATCGTACGCTTATCTATTTCTCGCGAGATCGATCTCCTTCTTTGCATTTTCCTTAACAGCAACGTCCGTTACATAGTACGCATGCAAGTTAACCGATTTTATATAAGCTTTCATATATTATTATTTTATCGCTGCGCGATATTTCGAGATCGTCGAAGGCAGCTCAAGGAGTCTCGAGATTTACCAGACAAGAACCACAGTAACGTGAAACATAATACAAGTTGCACCAGCCAGTCCTAAGCGCTCAACCATGCGAAGCAGCCAGCGGCCAAGAAACGCGACGCACGAATCAGATTACATCTTGCGTTCGCTGCTTATCTTTATTCTTCGCCTTACCTCGCTTCAACACAACAATTCACCTCATTTCACTTCAGTGACAACCCTTCGAGAGGCTTCTTATAACGTGCTCGCGATATTCGATCGTCCTTGAAATTCAAATATTCAAATATTACGATTACGAATGTGATTCGAATCGTGCGCTCTAGATCGTTTGGCCCTTTCAATCTTGATAATTTGTCCTTCCTTGATAATGCTTTTTCCCTCACGTCGCCGCGTTACACACACATATGTACGTTTTCTTTTATTTATACGCCAGGACATATACGGTAAAAGGATCTCTCTAGAATGTTTAGGAATAATTTACAAAAGATTTTATTCGTTATCATACAATCTTATATTAACCATTTAACCTGATACTTTGATTAATAATTAACTCTTTGCTAATACTTTTCCGCCTGGCTACCCTGTTGGTCGTAATGTTTTTCGTCCGTACAATGAGTGACGTACTTTCAATCGATTATCGCAAAACTTGGGAAAACTTTGGCTGAGAAACTTCTCCCCCCCCCACCCCACCCCACCCCAAAGAAATCAAAATAAATCTCCCAGATCAGAATCTTTTTTCATTTTCTTTTTCCTTATCCATAATTCATATGCAGAGCGTATAAGAGGAATTTGCGTCTAGTAGAATAATAATAATAATAATAGTAATAATAATAATAATAATAATAATAATAATAATAATAATAATAATAACAGGTAAGCTGCGTTCGGAAATAATGTTCACTTGTTAAACAATCTGAGCTTACCTGTTCATCGTTAAATATATTATATCGGGATTTCGGCGCAAAGAGTTAAATATTAGTTAAAACTATACGTTACTGTTACTCGTTATCGGCGGCGCTGGTCTGTAAGAAAACTGGCGCCTGTGTACCCTGCGCGACTTGTATGAGTTGTGGTTGAGTTTGAATGGGAGCGGTCTGGATTATGATAGGTTGATTGCTACCTCCTTGAACCTGCATACGTATCATTTGTAGTTGCTGAGGCGTCAACTGGATCTATAGAATTAAATGAATATGAATATGAATAAAAGGAAATAACGAATAATTTAATAACATTTCATCATTTAAGATCTGGCCGTAATAAGCCTTTTTATCTGCTTTTATAATATAGTTACAGGTATTTGTTGTATTTCCCCAGTGGGAGTTACAATTTGTTGTACGATTTGAATTCCTCCGGTCTGAGAAGATGGGGTTGGTTGGGCCTGTTGTAATTGGATTATTTGTTGACCCGACGTTTGTTGCGGACTCTGCACAGTAACGGTTTGAGTTGTACTCGCGCTCGATGTTTCCTAACAAAAGAAAATAATCATTTTTTTTTTCTTTTTTTTCCCCCTATATAACGAAGAATTCTTTTTATCGACGATCACTCTATTTCTAGATACGATATAACGGATAATACAGGGGATTACCTGTTCGACGGGGCTACCAATGTTGATCGTTTGTATTTGTCCCGTAGAAGGTTGAACGATTTGTATAGGTTGCGTGGCCGTACCATTATTCTGTACGTTTTGATTCGCCGTAGCTTGTTGCTGCGCTAATTGAAAGTAATAATGAACTTGATCCGAGTTCATGGACGTGCGCACTGTACTTTCCGTTTGTGCTTTGCTCTGCTTCAATTCGTCTCTAGGAACAATATCAATAAGAAAATCAAACTGATCGTATTTCGTTATTGCCATTGCTATGTCATTCCTCTGAAGTGTACGCCTTTTATTATCTTCGGTGTGAACCCATGCCCTAAGAGTAAGCTCATGAATAAAGATTTCTGCCGCTTTAGAAAATAGCATTGGGGCCTCAGCGCTTATCATTTTAACATCCCCATCCAACTTCATGATCTTTTTTATCCTAGCTAGTGGTAGAGACTGAGTTTTTTGATCTATCTACGAAGCAATATAATTGTACGTTAAAAAACTTACTTATTTCTTATCTTATTGTGTGTGTGTGTGTGTGTGTGCTTTTTTTAACAATCAAACCAAAACAAATGTTTACTTACGGTCCTAATTTTTTTAATTTCTTCCGTAACCTTTGGCCAAAATTGAATTAAGTTTTGTTGAGCTTCCGAACTGCCAGGTGATGCAATTTGTAAATCCCCGTTCGAGTCTCCTTCAACTTCGCTGTCCTGGTTACTATCATGACAAATATTACAATATATTTAATAACGATTATGATCGTACAATTAAATTTGTATAAATTCTTTATTATATAAATTTCTATTTATATAATAATACACAGATACGTTCGCTCGACAAGGTGTAATATTTACTGAAGGAAAAAGGTATAATTTCAAACATAACCTCAACACCAATTGTAACACCATCTTACATACACGCCGTGTGTATATACACATACAAGACGGACGGAGGCACGCACGCACGCACGCACGACGCACATACGACGCACGCACGCATGCACGCACGCACGTACGCACGCACGCACGCACGCACGCACGCACGCACGAATACACACACATATATACATATACTTACGCATTCACGAAGAATACCGACATTCTGTCTTCACTATGTACACGTTTGAACAAATCATTAATTTTTACATTAAACAAAGCATTTTAATCTTTGAAATTTTTCACCCAACAGTCTAAAACAGACAACAGTGTTTTTTTAACAGAGAAAATGTACAACAGATCCAATGTTTGTAATGGAAATGTTGCTGCCATCTTTTGTCAAACATTTTTTCGCATCACGCAACGAAACGTTGTCCATTGCCACACGAGATGGCGCTAATGCGCCCATCCTTCTTTTCCTTTCTTCAGAATTATATATATCGTGATATTTTTTTTCAACGTCGTACAACGTCGCATTTATTTTTCACATGGTAAAATTTTATACAATAAAAAAGACAATTATATATACAGGAAATCATAGAATCATCTTTCGTCCTCGTATTAGCCTCAGGTATATTCGTTTCTTTCTTGCATGGTCTTATAACTGGAGATCTTTTGAAAAACGTGATTCAATACTTCACTGGCTGTATGAATGTCCGAACTGCTTATCCTTAATATACTACCAAATTCTCTAATGTAATGATCCAATTCGGTGTCGTTCGATAAATTCTTACTCGACATGTATTTATTCGTCAATTGGGATAACTTCAATAAGTCAGAACTAAATGCCTCGTCCAGGTCAAATAATTCCAAGGCCGGTGGTGGTAATTCCTGGAAGCTCGGTGGAAAGACCTGAGAAATGAAAGAACAACAATGATTGGGAAGATAATTGGAAATGATTATTTTCAAATCAATTCTTATATCGATCTTTCTGTGTGGATGTTTTACCGATGCTTGGGTAGGCGGTAGAGGTGCCTCAAAATGAGCTGGTATCAAGCTCAATGGTTCGTGCTTCACTCCCAAAGTTTCATATGCCTTTATAGCAGCCGGTACCATGTTCAAGTTTATCGAATAAAAGTGATGTTTAAACAGTTTCGTATATTCTCGCGGAATCTCGATATTGTCGAGATCCTGCGTACAAACTTTTGGATTGTCCGCTTGTTGCGTTATATCGGGTACAAAGTTGTATTCCCAAAACTGAAAAAAAAGTAAGAAAAACGAAAGATCTTTTTTTTTCTTCTCAATCTCTCTCTCTCTCTCTCTCTATCTCTCTATCGTCGATGTTAGACCTACATCGACGTCGTCCGGCTGACGTAAATCTCTCTCGGTCGTATCGTTCGAATCGAAGAAATCGAAAATCATATCTTGCAAAGCACTATTCCTTTCCCTCTCGATATAGGGATCCGTAAACATCCTGGCCGAGCCCAAAACGACCAATTTACCCGATCCATTTTTACCCGAATAGTACGCACAGATAGGCCTGTTCATTGGAATAGCGATTGAGCCGCTTGACAACGCGACCACCGACGGTTGCACAACGTTCAACGTCGCACCGTACGGATAAAGGAAGTTGATGTCTCTAATCGATTAGGAAACATATAACATTAATGATAACGACTAAAGTTATACTTTTTTCTTATTGCTTGCTCTTACGAGTATTCGTTGTGATCCTTCGAAAAGATCGATTTGTTCGACAAGCCTTGAGAGACGAGACACTCCTTCGGATGTAAAGTTTGATTATAACCCATACGTACGACGCTGTCTAAAATGGATGGATTTGAAAAAGAAAAAAATTATTATTAAAAAATATTATTATTATTATTATTATTATCTAAGAAAATATTATCGTAAATTATACCATTGTTAACCATCACCCCGTATTCCTCGATCAAGAAATTAATATTCGTGTTCGATTTGTTTTCGCCACCTTCGCCTAGCATCACTAGAACGTTGCCGCCGGTGTTGACGAAATTTCTGATGGCGTTCATTTCGCCTTCGGTGAACTTATTTCTCGGTCCCGGTAATACAAAGACCTTTCCACTCGTCAATGATTCTTCGGTGATGGTATCGTTGTTTCTGAAAGAACGTTAAAAAGTGAAAAAGACGAAGCGTACGCTTCGAAATTCAATGATCTGCAAGAGATCAATTTACTTACTCGATCAATTTCCATTTTGGTTTCAACTTTCTCTGCAACACTTTGAACTCCTCGTTCAATTTTCTTTCATTCTTCGACGCATCGAAGACGACAACGTTAACATTATTGTTGTCGCTACTTCCTCCACCGAAGATCGAACTCATCCTTCCTTATTTTGCCAGAGAAGATAGGTAGAAGATCGACGAATATATTGACGAGATCAACGATTCACTCTCGTCGACATTACACGATTGTCGACGTGAAAAGAAAAAAATGATAACCGTCCTCGTTTATTTCGACAAAACGTATATCACCATCCTTTTAACCTCAACGCTACGTCGCGTTGTCAATGGCAACGAATTAGACACCAAAGCCCAGCTAATGGCGCGATAGGCTTCTATAACAGCCAATAGTATTAAGGAAAGAATTACGTATAACGTAATTGTCCATAGAATTCGTTTTTGGCTTGCATAACATTTTCAAATTATCATGATAATATCCTGTTAATGTTAATCGGTTATACAACGTACGTTGTATAAATAAATACTTTATAATAAATAGGTATAATAGTTGTCGCGCGCCTTCGTTTGAATTGGTCCATTCGAATCAAACCATTGCGCATGCGTCAGAAAATATCTTCGACTCTTCCATAATATTTACTTTGGGCCAACTTCAGGCCAATAACAATTGTCAACCGGTGTTAGGCCACGTGTCCCCGTCTGGTAGACGAGAGTTCTTTTTTTTTTTTTCTCACATCAAACAAATCTAGAAAACTTAGTTTGAAGGAAAGAAGGAGAATGGCAACTCTCGAGCAAGACAATAACGAAGAGTTGAAACAATTATTGAACGCTCCTCCTGTGAGAAATATTACCGAGGATATATGTATGGCTCCGCCGTTATCGGTAGGTTATTAATTACGAATTCATGATAACGTTTAAGAAGGTAACGTTTAAAAACTTGATTACGCGCAATTGATTGCAGACTAACGTGCCACGGCCAAGTACATCTCAAAATGTTAATCCATCTACTACCATGAATCCGATGGTACCCAATACGGTCAATAGTACAAAGGAAATTCCAGAGGCTTGCGTACAGTAAGAAAATCCTCCTAGATCTTCTCTCAGGCATCCCCCTTTCTTTTTTTTTTTTTTTTTTTTTTCTTTTTCTTTTTCCAGAAACGTCGTTTCCACCGTTAACTTAGGTACGGAATTAAGACTGATGTATATTAATACGAGAACAAGAAATTCGGAATACAATCCAGCAAGATTCACCGGTTTAATAATGAGAATACGTAACCCCACAACGACAGCTTTGATCTTTCGTTCTGGAAAATTGGTTTGTACCGGAGCCAGAAGCGAGGCGGATTCTTGCTTGGCAGCAAGAAAGTTTGCCAGGATTATACAAAAATTGGGTTTCCCGGTAAGGACGTCGCTTGGATCCTTATATTAATGAAATTAAACTTTTCATTATATCCTTCCTATAATATATTATCTCGTTCGTTGCAGGCCAAATTTTATAATTTTAAAGTACAAAATATAGTCGCTACGTGCGATCTTAAATTTCCTATTAAGTTGGAAAATTTAAATCAAATGCATGGTCAATTTTCAAGTTACGAACCAGAGCTCTATTCCGGTTTAATATATAGGATGGTTTTACCTAGGGTGGTATTACTCATATTTGTAAATGGAAAGATAGTATTAACTGGTAAGATCGAATAATGTTCAATCGATATAATATAATATAGTTTCTTTACCGTTTATGCGATTCAAGGTATTATCCTCTCAAGCCAGTCGCATCTATCGTATTTATACCGATCTGTGATATTAAGATTAGCTTATGTTGCAGGTGCAAAGAAACGATCTGAATTGCAGGACGCATTAAATAATATTTATCCGATATTGAAAAGTTTTAGAAAGCAGTAAGATAGTGTCGTCATTTTGTACGTTCGTGTTATATCTTTATAAAATAATATTTCTCTTTATTTATTAATTGATTGTTATACGGTAACTTTGCCACTGATTTTACATTTCATATATATAGAAATGTATTTGATAAGGTGCATTCCCTCGCGACCCGATATGCCAATATGTAACAAATAATATTTAATTATTGAATATCTCATTGATAGTATCTTGTAAAAAAGTGCAATGGAACGATACGTGAGATATCGTCTACGTAGTTGTGTCAAAACGTCGTTTGTTTCAAAGAACGGAATTTCGGATAAAGTTGAACGACAAATCTCATGTTAAAATACGTATAATTCGTGTGTGTGTGTGTGTGGCTGTCTGTCTGCTGTCTGTTTGCGTACATGCGTGCGTGAGTGTGTGTATATTACAATTGTTTACATCGATAAATTAAATGGTTCGTTTTAATAATAGCATTTTTTAGTGCGACGACGATCATTTTAATGTATAATATATTGAAAAAGTCTTAAATAATTTATGTAGAAGAAATTTACATGTATACGTGACTTTTCTCTCTCTCTCTCTCTCTCTCTCTCTCTCTCTCCCTCTCTCTGATCTAAGCATGTATTACAATTCTTTTATTTAACACGCATATAATATTTTTCCATCGAGCATAGTGCATAGAGTAGTTATTCAATGTGACTTGACAGTAAATACTCGATAGATAACATTTTTATATCTTTGCCTTTTTAGTAAACCACATTTATACCTTTTTTCGCAGCTATCGGTAATTTTTCCCCTCGGAAGAATGGATTCTCGTCCTAAAAAGGAAATCGTAGGAATAAAGTTGAAAAAGTTCAAGTACGAAAAAGTTCGTCGACTTACCTGAAATTCAATGATCTTTTCAAAATCAGAATTTGAAATGCGTATACCAGGAAGACCATTATTGTTAATGGAATTAGACGGACAATCTGCCATGTGTTCGGTATCGCACATACAATCCTGTAAGCTTTGATAATGACGACTAAACGCCGCCGTATTCTCAAAGTCGACAAGACAGTTGTTCTCACCTGATATCAAATAAACTTTTTTCTTCTACGACATTATACAGGCTTATATATAGAATTATTAAAAAGGTAAAGGTTAATTCTTATTATTCTCCGCTCGGGAGATAGAAAAAAGAAAAGAAAGATATTGATATGATCAGGCACTTTAACGAGGGAAACTACGAAAGAAAGAAAGAAAGAAAGAAAGAAAGAAAGGAAAAGTCTGTAACTCACTGGTGTATCCTATTGGACAAGGATTCGGCGGTGTGCAGTAAGCAGGTAATGCATTTTCAGTTTTATCATCTTTTCCACCCTTTAAACCAATGCTCTGTTGTATCCTATGTCTATCGTTACCCCTGTAATAATCATTCGCATGCTGATGACTCCATAGAGTACTATGTTGCAGGTATTCTTGATCGCGAATACTTGGATTGGGATTGAACGTATCGACGGTTTCGTAATCAGCCGGTAGATCTATCGGTATTTCCTTTGGCTTATCAAAGTCATCGGACAATCGAGAATTACCGAAATATTCGGCGTAAGAATTGACAGCGTCGATAAAATCGTTCAACGTATCGATGGTATTTTGATGATGCCTTTCCGCAAGAAGATGTTCTTCCTAAAAATCGATAGATTAGATTGACCAATTGAAATCGATTCGCTCGTTAATGATAATCGCAATAAGATTATTCGTCCGTTTAATTTTACCTGAATCGTAGATGGTAAATAGAACGATGCCTGCGTAGCTACGGCTATCAAGAGAAGTAGAATACAGTACGGCATAGCGGGAGGAGCGAATTGTAGCTGTAATCAAGATGAAAAAATGACAATTTACAAGATGACAATTTTTTCATTGACCTCTTTGCGCACGTACACGCGATCTGGGCCATCGAGCTCATCAAAGATTCGCTTATGTTTCTTACGATTATCAACGAGAGAATAACGTTTTCTTAATTACCAGGATCGGTGATTGATTTAAGTAGCAGACGAACGGAGCAAACGAACGGGTCCTTGACGAGATATTTTTTGTCCGATGGCTGCCAGTATTCACGTCAATCGGACCCTCGGAATCCTCGAGAAGAGAGCGCCGTTGGTGGTCTTGGCTAGTATCAAAGTATTGATCCTTTCGATTTTACGAGAGCTACGTAAAAAGGGAACCTTCGAACTCCCACTCGCTTTTCCACTATGTTTCTGGCAACCCACATTCGTAAAGCCGAATTACGAGCGAAGGTTGTACGTCACGATATCGGGACGACGAATGTCTTTAACGTATTTAATAATTTCATATTCTTTTTCTTTCCCACTTGAATAATTATTTGCAATTTATTGTAAAATAATTCTTTCTTATCGTATTCAACGAAAAGACTCTTAATCGAATCTAGGCCAATTTATTCGAGTTGCATCATACAAAGAATTTCTTTCTAAATGCTCCTAATTGTCTATTATTATGTATTATTGTTCATATCAAATTCAAATAATATGATAATTAGCTTCGGTAATCACGGCTGAAATTTCGAGGCGTCCTTTTATCAGATATAAATGGAGATTCGAAGGGATCATTTTTGTAAGAGATAAAAGGGGAAGAGAGATATCAAAGGACCCTTCTGTTCTCATTACGGTCGGTATATAAACGTCTATTAGTCGTTGTCCCGTGTTTACGGACTTTCGAATGCAATTCTTCAAATTTAATTCTTAGTTAATAGTATGGTTCGGTAGAAATCAGTGGCCTATGTGAAATATCGTAAAACGAAAAGGAGGAACTGTTCCTGACCTCTCTCTCTCTCTCTCTCTCTCTCTCTCTCTCTCTCTCTCTCTCTCTCTCTCTCTCTCTCTCTCTCGATTTTTCCAAGATTCCAAAAGTATGTAGGGGCAAGGTTGAAAGAGAGAGAGAGAAAGAGAGAGAGATTTCAATCTCGTCCGAGACGTTTATAGCTTCCTGTAAATTCCTCGATACATCGTTAGCGCGTAAAATACGGGTCAACAGAGAAGAGATCAAACGTGGAAAATCATCGTAGCTCGTCCGATTTCTCGCATGACCAGAAGCCCAGAGATTGCATCTCTAGAATTATCGTAGAATTCTTTCGATTGGCTCTTCTCTCTTTTTTGTCTTTTTCTCTGTTATTCATGCGAGATGGAATATGTGAAAAATCGAGAGACATAGAATATGTATAGTAAATTGCGACGATTGTATATACATATAAATATATTGTTTAATGATGTCAGCGTTGAGGGGTTGTTACGCTCTGTCTCGGCGTCACAAGTATTGATCTCCACGAAGCGACTATGCGAATGAAGTATATGCGTTTCTCCGAAAAATTTCGGAAATAGATTTTTATCTCTCTCTCTCTCTCTCTCTCTCTCTCTCTCGTTCATTCTTCCTTCCTTTCTTCAACAGGCTATTTATTATTCCACCCTCGTTTTGTTACGTTGACGTTTTTTCACGAGCTAGATCGTACGAGTTATCTAATATATGCGTACGTGCATGTGCCTGTCCATTAGAAAAATTTCTATTACGTAATCTGCAGATACATTCAAATGTTACAACCTTTTCTTTAGATTTTCACTCAAAAATCTTTCAATACGTAGAACGATTCGTTAGTTCGATCTGAGATAGATTCATATTCTCTTTTCGTTTATTTCCTCGCTTTCGTCGTTCCTTCATCGTTCCTCTCTCTCTCTCTCTCTCTCTCTCTATATATATATATATATATATATATATATATATACATATATACATATATACATATTTCTCTCCCCTATTGGAATCCCGCCGCGTCAAGGGTCTCGCACCAATGCGTTGGAGCACTTAACGTAAAACACATTAGCATATTCGGTGGACCCTGAATTTTGCTGTCGCTGCAAGTCAGTTAACAAAGTCAGGTGGTTCGACCGAAACTAGTTTATTATACTGTACGTATTCCCTTTGATATCACGCGTGTACGCGTACAGATATATATTTCATCTTCGTTCGCGCCCAGAAGATACGACCCTTGTATGTGTATTTTCTTCCAACGACGAATAAAATATCTTAAAAATAATAAAGTCGCTAATCCGTACTTGATCGATATCCGACAATGAGAATCGATTATTTAAAGTTGGACGTTTTAATTTCACAACGGTAACGGTGCAAGCTTCGGAGCACCGCATGTTGCTCGATCGGATAGAATAATGGAGAAAGATCAATCGTACGTACATAACATCTCTCCAACGACAGACAACTAATTTTGCCGATAGAAATATATTAGGCTGCAAGGAGGAGTCAAAGGATAACCTTTCCTCGCAATTATCCAATTATTGACGTCCGACAAAAGGATCTCCTCCTCCTCCATCATTGAAACAATTTAGAAAATCACGTTTCCTAATAAATGGCTTTCTCCTTTTTTGCTTTTCGATGAAAAATTGAGAAAGGAAACTCGATTTTTATGAGTACGCGTTATGACAATTGTTAAAATTTCAAGGAAAGAAAAAGATAGAGACGCTTAGACCCCTCACATTATACACTACGTAAATAAAACTCCGTGTCAGATCCGAGGATCTAACGAGCGTGGAATCATTAGTCGATAAGATAAAAAGAAATTCGATGAATTCATGGTGCTTCGATCTTCATGGGTGAAGAAACATATGTACGTGCTCGTAACCCGAAGAGATCCATTGGGAATGATTCGTGGTAGGTATCGTGGGAGGTTGACGCGATGGAGGAGATCATCAAGTACACGATCAAATGTTTACTCAATGACGGACTGCTTGGTTGCTTCGTCAATTCGATCATTTTGAATAATAGATTGATCAAGATATGCCAAGAATTGGACGCCTTGGGTTTCGATTCGAACGTCTTTAATAATTTCTATTTTTCGAGGGGACATCGTGAGAAAGATTGCGTGTGAGTGAAAACAAATTATAATGCTATTTTGTTCGATCAAAAATCATGACATTATTATTTATAATTATTATATTCTCTCCGAAGATACGTGTACCAATCTCAATAGAGTTCTTTCTTGAATTGGCAGGTTATTAGAGAAAGGAAGAAGAAGAAGAAGAAGAGACGGAGAAAAAATGAGAAAAAAAGAGGAGGAAGAAAAGAGTCGAGAAGATTTTTCTCTTGATCTTAGGGCAGAAGTTATTTTAGGAAGTAAGAAAGTATCTGCAGGATCCATCTATCCGTTGAACGGAAGTGCTTGTAAAAGAGCAGCTACTTATGATTCTCCTAGCAACGAAAAAATCGATCGTAACGAACGTATGAAATCGCAGGGCACCTTCGAATCAACCCTGGACCATTATTCCTGTCGATTGGAAAATTCTTCCAACTTGTCCGACGCGGTACGCTACGCGAATGGGAATGATAGTAACGCCGATAGGAAAGTTAAAGGGAAAAAATGTCGAAATTTATTTGTGCCGTGGGACTGTCGTTGTCGTCGTCATCGTCGTCGTAGTTGTCGTTGTTGCCGTCGTTGCTCGATGTCGTTAAAGCCACGGATGAGAAGACAACGTCGTTTATCTTTGCCCTTTAAAGCCGACGATGTGACGAGGGAGATTTTCAAGGTCGATCCAACTCTCCTCCTCTCAGACGAATCTTGTCTGATCGCGACTAAAAGAAAATTCGAAATGGGAATATTGAGCGTTTGTTCCTGCCTTAACGACGTCGTTCGAAAAATATTCAGCGAAACTTCTATCGTGGAGCTACGTTTGATTTTGGACATTCGTAAAGATTACATCACCTTCAAATTGACAGGTAGAAGAAGTCAGGAGGCGAGGTCCTGTCTCTTGTTTGCGAATCGAGTCCGAGTACCGATCCGTCAGAGCGTGCACAGGCTAGACGTCGGGATTATTACCAAAGGCGATATTGGCCCGATCGACCAAGGTATAATATTGAACATCGACGAGAATATAAAGGAAAAGGATGATTCATCGATCGAAGGAAAAGAAGAGGATGATGAGGTGAAAGGGAAAAGGAAGGTCCTAACGGAGAATATCAGTGACGATTGTACGACAAGTAAACGACTCGATGTTGATCCTACGTGTCTTTCGAACGAAGACATTTTATTCGATCGAACTGTCTTCTGTCGTCCTTCTTGCGAGACTCCGATCGTCCTGTCCCATCATCGGTCGATCGACGAAAACGCGAATATTTTGAATCCTTGTTCGTCGAATATTTCCAAGAACAAGGATGACACGTTGAATTTGACAAAGTCATCAAAGGAAGAGGAAGAGGAAGAGGAAGAGGAAGAGGAAGAGGAATTGAACGAAGACGTTTGCGCCCAAAGGCTTTGCAGTTTGGTAACCAAAGATGAGATCGTTCGTACGGTCGAGACGAGAGAAGAAAAGGAAGAAATCGTTATTAGCAGTTCGATGAGCATGGACAGTTTAACGAGGAGGAAAGAAGTATTACTTTCTAAAGAAGTAGCGAACCTCGATGATTGTGACTCGAGATGTTCCTGCCGTTCGAAAGTTTCTTCATTTTCGTACGCGGGACGAAAAAGCGAGGAAAAGCTTCAAGGTGCGTTGGGAGACAAGATCGAACGAGTAGAGAATTCATCCGTGATTGGTGAAAAGGATATTCGAAGGGAGCAAGATCACGGGGTTCAACTCTGTCCGATCGAAAAAAGAGAAAATCATAGGGAGGATCATAGGGACTTTGTATCGTTGTCGATTCAAACGTCAAGAACGAGGTATTGCGCGAACGCTAGTTCGACCGTTATAGTCGCAGCCGATGGCAACGATAGAAGGAAGGGATCAGGATCGCGAACGAAAGTAAGAGAAGGACGACTTCGCGATAAAGAGTCGTCGAGAACGACTCTTTATTTTAAAGTGCCGAGGAGGAAAAAGGAGGGTGGATTTTTAGAAAGCGATTGCAAGAAACGCTTCCTCGTGGGAAAATATAAGAATCGTTTGCCATACGTTTCTACCTGTAGGAAATGTTTCTATAATCGAAAGCGAAGGGAGCTTTCGAGTGGCGAGCCATGGATCTCGAGAATAGAAAATTACGTTGGCTTTCGAGATTCGAACTTGTTTTCAAAGAGTTTTTACGGCGGGAGGAGATCCATTGGCCGGCTTAGAAACATGCTCCGCGCGAATTTACGAAGATTAATGAAGAGGGGTAAAGCCGAGGTAAACGTCGAGGGGACTGCCGATCGCTCCGGAGGACCGTCGAGGAAGGAACTTTATCGAAGGGGAGAAAACGGAAGAGATAGGAAAGGAACGAAAGATGGATCTCCGTTCTCAAACGGTCAAATTCCGAACTATTTCGATCGTATTACGATTTACGATTTACGATCGTCCTTCGACGATCGTTCCTCAAAAGTTCGCCGATCGACGATCCATTCCCTATCGAAATTCAAAGAAGGATCGCCAACTCGCCGGGATTATTTATATATACCGATTGGTCCACGACGATCGAACAAAGGAAGTATTAAACTCGTCGACGGATTTACGTCTCGTTCTCGTAATCGCGATCTCGTTGGCACGACGAAATTCCTTTCCGAGATGAAAAGAAATTTCACGGACGTTGAAAGTGGAAGAAAATCTAAGGAGATACGAAAGACGTCATGCGAAAATAGAAAGGAACTTTTTTCGTACGAACGATCCGTCGACGATTACGAGAAACCTATCAGCGATCTTGGTTTAGATTTTCGATACAAGTTGGAACAATATGTCGCCCTATGTAAGAACATTAGATATTCTTTTTTGGATAATGGGAAAGGGGAGGATGTTAGAACCAAACAATAAATTCTTATTTGGCCTCGCACGAACGAGGTTGATAACTTGCTCGTTATTCGAGGATGAAAGGGAAAATTGTTAATGATACAATCGAGTACGTACGACGGGGAATATTAGTTTTAGTTTTTCTTTTTTTCCCTCGACTCTTCAATCCTACCGATTTAGAAGCAACTGAATTGATAGTACGTACGAACCGAGGTAGAATTGGAAATACAAATATTCGCGATATTATTCGCCCGAGGAGGACGAGAAGATGATAGTGAAATTCGAGTTATTCGGGTCGTAGGACTGTCGGTGGTGCGAGGATAAAGAATGACAGAGCTACCATTCAGAGAACAGCAGGCAGCCTCTGGAGCAGATCGATATTTCCTGGCAACCGTGGAGAGGGTGCCCACGCCGCGACCGCTTTACCCTCTGTTTGTAACAATGCGAGTCGGCTTCTAACGTCTAGCGATGGATTTGAGCCAACGCACCGATAGACAAGACTGATCTTAATTTCGTCGATCACCGAACATATCTTTACTTACTCCCTATCTATTCATTTTCTCACCTTCGACCTATTATATTGTATTATATTATCGAGCGATTAAGTAAAATGTCCTTGCTCCTTCGTCTTATTTATTTTTTTAATTTTAAGAACGAGATAATAAAGAGAAATTAGAGAGGAGAAATAAATCCGTTCGGATGAAATTTTTTCGTTCCGGGAGAGAGAAAGAGAAGAAGACCAACGCGTATATTTTCATTAAAATACGACGATCCTCCTTTTGAGAGACCTACGGTATTTGCATAAAGAAACGTTGAAATTAATTGGCAAGGGCTTTCATTTGCCAATGACAACGAGAGCTTCGTTCGATCTCGTCTCAACTCTTAGTTAATATCCATTTGCGAAATCACTTCGATCTCAACCGATTATTCAACAAAATAAAATAGTAACTTTAAGATAGCAAAAGGTAGAAATATATTTATAACAATATCGTATGTCCGATAGAAAGCCTCGAGCTTGACCTTGTTATATTTGACAAATATCATAGAGAAAGCTAATCACCGATGGATAAGGATTAAATATCGAAAAATTCATGAGTCACGATTGAAATCGATCAAATTCGTTATTAGATCGAATAATAAGCGAAGGAAGACGATCGGAGCTCGATCCAAGGTACGATCGTTGAACGTAGTTAATACCATTACTATGGTTGTTTGCGCGTGCCGTTTTGTTGTTGCAAACGGTTTTCCCATGGCAATGTGGGTGGTCGAAGGGCAGGTGGGGTAGAAGAAGCTCCGCCTGGGGTGGCTACGAGTGGGGTCGATGGATAAACTCTATTGGCCAGTGATATCGATGCGTCGAACTCGTCAGCCAATGGGATCGGACGACCTCGTCGTGATGCGCCGACGACGTCTTTCCAAGTCGACTCTTCGAGGATGCCGAGGACGACCACCGCGACGACCGCGACGACCACGACGACGACGACGACGGTGACGGCGACGACGACGACGACGACGACGACGACGGCGACGGCGACGACGACGACGACGACGGCGACGACGACGACCACGACGAACACGACAAGGACGAGGACGACGTCGACGAAGACGTCGACGGCGGCGGTGGTGGCAGCTACGACTTAAGCGACGTTCTCCGTCGCGTACCCCGCATCATCCTATTCTCTGTTCGTAATCATATCTGGATTTCATTATCGGTGAGTCTTTCCCTTTACTTTTTTTCTCTCGAATCAAATTTTTACTCCCTTCCTAATTTCCATTTAATTTTTTTACCACATTCTCTTGCTTTTTATTTTCCATTATCTCGTGGAGTATAACACGTTTCGTCCGTCAGGGACCAGAAATCTTGTTTCTTCTCAAATTACGTCTTTCTTCGTTGCAAGTTATATGTGAGTGGTGATGCGTTTCTGGTGATGTGATTCTCTTGAGTGATTTTTTCGAAAGATTTTAAGATCAACCAAAGTCGTTCCCTGGAAAAACTATTGATCGATACGTCTATCCGTTCTTCTACGATTTTTCTTCGATCAAGAATAATCGTAAGTGAAGGTTTCGAAAGATTGTAACTTTTCTCTCTCTCTCTCTCTCTCTTTCTCTCTCTCCCCCCCTTTCTATCTGCGGAGATAGAAATTCTATATACCATGGGGGGTTATATTGGGGTTTGCGGGACTGAAGGTTACGATAGATTCTATGATTTACGCGAAAAATTCGCTGAGAAAAAGAAAAAAAAAAAAAAAAAAGAAGTTGACTGTGTATTAAAAATTAAAAAAGACGATTAAAGGCGAGCTTTAGGCACCGGCGATCGAATCGTTCGCCCTTTCGAAAGAGGTCGATAAAATTTATCAAAGCGAGAAGAAAAAAAAAGACTTTGGGGAGTAATTATCGACATGGAGGATGCTCAGTGTCCATTTAAGAGTTGAGTCAGCGTTTCCCATCGACGTCGTTCCACCCTAATTCGTTAACACGTGCTGTGCATTTTGTGCCTTTTGTTCGTCACGTGCCGTTTTAATATCCGACTGTCATTTCTTCGTGTTCGATGCCCTTTATAACTTTCTTTATCTCCTCTCATCTTGGCGCACCCTTCTAATCTTTACACCTCCATTTCGAAGATCGTTCCTCGATCATCGCGTCACGTGACTCCTCTCGTTCCACGTTCTTTTTTCTTTAGCTCTTATCAAAAGCAGGACGACTAGCAGTCTCAATTTACAAAACGTATTCATCGATTTGGTACGCGCGCGAGCAAACCATTACGTAATTTCTCACGTGGCAATCGATACTTTATTTCGCTTACGCATCATTTACCGCTTACCGCTTCGAGGAATCATATAATATTTCAAAATTCACATTCTACGGATAGAATGGAAGTAGGAATTGTTCAAAGCATGGCGATGGAATGAAAATAGGGCGGACAAAACTCTGAGAGTTTAAGTGAAAAATACGACCGTAAGACAGGGCTGAGTTTTATTTCTCTCTCTTTCTTCACGATCCTTCTCCCTTCGAGATAGATTCCCCGGAGAGTTCGGAGATTAGGGATGGAGAGACTGCCACTCCAAATAAACACCCCTACACTCTCGTACTTTTCCGCCCTTATATATGTATATATATATATATATATATATATGTACATGTGCATATGTGTATATATATATATATATATATATATATATATAAGGACGTGGCTCGATAGGGTAGAAGTAGCTATTAAACAGGATATAATCCTCCAAAGTCCTCTTCCTGATCTGTTTTCTCCAAGTAATTATAAAACTGTCGATCGTCTTATTTTTCTCTATTCGATAGATGCATGTGTCTAGGCGATGTAGATTAAGAAATCTTCGGTTATGAGAAAAAAGAGGACAATTTTTCAGTCCGCGTGTGATAGAATTGTTGCAAATCCTTTCAGGGGATTTCGTATCGTAAGGAAAAATCATGTGACTTGGTCTACTCCAGGGATTGCCGAATAAAACAACGCAACGACGAAAAGGCCCGAAGCAAGGCCAATAATTGTAAAATGTCTGGATTCGCGTCAGCGAGTCTTGTGGCCTTCAATTCCTTCAAGTCTAAAGCATCGGAAAAACTTTCTGGGTAATGGATCGTTTGTAGATTTTAAATGAAACGCGTTGCGTTCGACGTCGTCGCTAAATAACGTTTCCTTCTAATACAATTGATACAGATTCAGAAGGAGTAATGCCGGCTACGAGGAATTTGAAATGCCTCCAGAGGCAAGCAAAGACAACAGAGGGTTCGAGGATGAGCGGGGATACAGTGGACAAGCGTCTTTCGATTCGCTTCCAGAACCAGAAAGACCACCATTACGACATATCGATACTTACTGCAAACCGGAATTACCCTGTTTGTCTAAGAGATACACCGTCGCCGTATTGGCTTGTTTAGGTGAGCCTTCCATTACTTTTCTCTCTCTCTCTCTCTCTCTCTCTCTCTCTCTCCCCCCTCCACCAGGATGGGCAAGGGGTGTGGGATGGGGAGGGGGAGGGACGGGCGGGAGAAATAGTATTCACGTCGAAAAGTATCGTCGACAGAGGGAAACGATCGGATTGCAGGATTCGTCATCTCGTTTGGCATGAGGTGTAACATGGGAATGGCAAAACTGGTGATGAAGAACACGACCGAAGAGGGCGAGCAATTAAAGTTCAATTGGACGGTCGGCACGGAAAGTGCCATGGACTCGTCCTTCTTTTGGGGTTATCTTATAACTCAAGTCCCGGGTGGATTTCTAGCCTCCCTTTATCCCGCAAATAGAATATTTGGTGCGGCTATAGCGATATCTTCATTTCTGAATCTCCTCGTGCCTGGTGCTCTCAAGGTCGATCCGATCGTTGATATGATCGTCCAAGCATTGAAAGGTTTTGTCGAGGTACGATATTCATTCCGAGTTCATATGCTTACATATATAGAGACATTTAGATAATTAATCAAGGTATTAAGATTCAAACTATCTTAATCTTTTCTTTAGGGCGTTACATATCCAGCCTGTCATGGTATTTGGAAATTTTGGGCGCCACCACTCGAAAGATCACGACTGGCCACCTTGGCATTTTGCGGATCGTACGCCGCGATGGTAATAGGAATGCCGCTTTCCGGTTTATTGAGCAATTGGTTCGGTTGGACGGCGTCCTTTTACTTTTACGGTAAATGTTTCGATAATAAATTTCCTATTGCCAAATAATCCCGTCAACGTAACTTAAGCGAAATAATAATTTTAGGCATCGCCGGTTTAATTTGGTACTGTTTCTGGCTTTGGCTGGCTTTTGAGAAACCATCGAAGCATCCTTCGATTTCTGCGAAGGAGCTTCGATATATTGAGGATTCGTTGGGTCAAGGGCAAGTTCAGGCACCGATACCTACGTTCTCCACGACCCCATGGAAGAAATTTTTTACGTCGATGCCGGTCCACGCGATCATCGTCGCCAACTTTTGCAGATCCTGGAACTTTTACCTCTTGGTCCTTTTTCAAGCTCGCTTCATACACGAGGCCTTCAATATATCTCTCGTCGAAGTACCTACGAGTTATTATTAACGCTTTTCTCTATTTTCAAACTTATACGTGGCGCAATATCCATAAATTCGTTTAATTAAAGATCCTAAAGAAAGAGTTAACGTAAATATTTTAATTGGAACAAGTAGGATCGCAAAGCTTCTTTTATTTTTTCGTCGTCGTCGTCGTCGTCGTCGTACATTGATTTTCTTCAATTTTTTTCCTTTTTCTCGTTATTCGATAACGAACAAACATATCGGCCAATCGAAGATATTTTGTTCTTCTTTTATCAGACTGGCATGGTCGGTTCGATCCCACACTTGATGATGACATTTATCGTCCCGTGTGGGGGTTTGTTGGCCGATTATCTTCGTAGACGTGGGATCATGTCGACGACAAACGTTAGGAAGCTCTTCAATTGCGGCGGCTTCGGCATGGAGGCTATCTTTTTCTTGGTAGTCGCGAACGCAACCATGCACAAGGACGCTACGGCGGCGAATTTTGCTCTCATTTTTGGCGTTGCCTGCAGTGGCTTCGCCATTTCCGGCTTCAACGTTAATCATTTGGACATCGCACCGAAATACGCGAGCATCCTGATGGGCATGTCAAACGGCATAGGTACGATAGCCGGCCTTCTGGTACCGTTTTTCGTCGATTACATCACGAAAAATAAGGCGAGTAAAGCACGATCGATCGGCTATATTCAAAGATATAGTCGCATCTGCGATGCGAGGAGTGTAAAATTTACGGAAACGAAAGAAAGATCTAGAATCTATATTATAAACGAATGTTTTAGGCTGCCGAAGAGTGGAGAAACGTATTCATCATTGCCGCCTGCGTTCATTTCTTCGGTGTCATATTTTACGGGATATTTTGTTCCGGCGAATTGCAACCCTGGGCCGATTCCACGATCGAAGAACAAAAGAGTTGGAATCCTATGGACGAGCTTAGTCAGGCGAAACCACCTGCTGTACCACCGCCCCCGGCGACGATGCAGTCCGAATTTATTGTGAGCTTTAACGCCATTGACGTTTACATCATTTCTCAACGTTCTATTTAAGTTATTACGTATATTTCAGAAACAACCGTCCCTCGGCGATGCCGCCGACGATTGGAACAATTATTCTCAACCGTCGATGATCGCCGATCATACGTACGGCCAACAACAAGATAAAACACCCGTTATAAATTACGGATCGACGGAGACAAACAGTAACAATCCATTTCACTCGACGAATCCGTTTGCGACGGATCTAAACGCGACTTTGGTCCAACCGCCTGCCAGAGACGATTATACGCACGACGTTACGCAGAATCAATGGAATTGAAATTGATTTCTTCGCGCTATTCGCATACTGAAAGTACGAGTAAAGAAAAAGAAATGGGAGGATGGAGCTGAGCGAGGAAAGTATTCTTCCGTTTCCGAATGTTTATTTTTTGTTTCATTTGTTAATCCCCGCTTGAATGTCTTCATCTTGCGCATTCGCCCGTCGGCGCAAAAACGCGACGTAATGAGAGGCCGACACGTATTTGTTTCCAGAGAAAAAGGAAAAAAACAAAAAAAAAAACAAAAACAAAAAAACAAAAAAGAAAAAAAAAACAAAAAAAACCAAAACAAAACAAAAAAGAAAAAGCGACGTTTAAGCGATGCTCTCCGAGAAAAAAAAAAAGAAAATAGAGATGGAGAATCGATTCGAATTCTCCCATCTAAGAAAAAAAACTTCTTCCAGAAAGTCGTTCGCTATTGCGAATGCAACGAGAAATAATTAATGAAAGTAAACGAGACAATATTAGAAACTTTTGTTAGCTTAGAAAAATTTTACGAAGAGTTTAATCTCGAACCATTGATATGACGAAGATATGAAGAAGTCGTTAATGATAAAGAATATTAAGAAAAAGAGAAACGATCTCTTTTTAGTTAGTTATTGAAAATCGAAAAAAACGAGTGTGTATAAGCACTTGCGTAACTTATGTACAGGCAAAAGCGAAGACAATAAGAATCTTTTTGCCGACAATAAGCATCATTTTACGACAATAATTGAATAGAGAACATACCCATAGGTATGCGCTAGTGTTTACGCGAATATGAAAAAATGCCTAGATGCACCTAATTTGGCGAAATTTCAAGAAAAATGAAAGGAAGAAAGTCGGAATTTCTTGCAAATGCGGCAACAAATCTTTCCCTATGTTATTCATTTAGTTTTCTTTCTCTCCTCCCGCCCCCCTCTCTCTCTCTCTCTCTCTCTCTCTATATATATATATATATATATATATTTTTTTTTTTTCTCTGTCTATCTATCTATCTATCTATTTCTCTTTAAAAGACGAAACAAGGTCGTCTCGTGATTGTAGAAATATAGCAATAAATTAGAAAAGGATTTATTCAATCGATACGGATATTAGGAGAATTTTCTCGTCGAAAATTACGTGAATCGTGACATTCGAATGAAAGTATCCGCAAGAAAGTGATAATATTATTGAAAGTAATAGCGTCGTAAGATAAAACTCGATGAAAGTACTATTGATTAACGAAAGACAGACAAGATAGAAGAGAAAACAAAGTGAAACGACGAAAGTAAATTGAAAGTAAATCGATAAAGTTTTAATCGTGAAATTAAGAAAAAATATATATTACACTATACATGGTTTAGATGTATTTCTATTATCTATTGATATTATAGGTATATGGATATATACATGCTCCTCTTCTACCTATTATACATATACACGAGATCATGTACTGTAATAACATGTATATATGCAGGGTTGTTTACCAAGTACCTGTAATGTGAATTTCTGGCGTTACATTATCGTGTTAATTCGTTAGATAAAAAAGAAACTTGCTTCGATAGTCACTCGATGAAACTGACGATACCGATGAACTTTTCTCTTTCTTTCTTTCTTTCTTTTCTCTTTTTTCCCCCCCACTCTTGAAATGATGTCACGTTCTGAATTTACTGCAGTGTACTTACTTACATAACGTATGCACATATACATTAGCATTATTATGATCGTTTTTGACCACAAGTTATGAAAAGAAACGAGAGAAAATATGAGATTATGTGGAAAAATGAATGGATCGATCATCTATTTCCATAGTTTCACTAGGGGCAAATCGTAATAATACACATCGTGTATCGATGATAAGGAAATAAGTGTGAAACCAATTATCGAGCGGCACCTTTTTTGTTGCCCGATGAATTAGTCAATTTATGCGAGACCTTTTTAAGACGACAGATACATATATAGATATCGATATACGTGTAAATCTAATGAAATGAAAAATTCTTATTATATACGCATACCACACGAACACATGATAGGTATATACACCCATTGTTATCATTATTGTTATTATTATTACTGTTCGTACATTCGTATTTAAAGAAAAGAGAGAAAGTGCGTAAGCGAACGAGTTTATAGAAGAATACGCATCGTTTCGTAATAATTATTGTGAGTAACGGCTATAATAATTATATTAAATTGGGGACAATATGGGGACAATACGGGCGAGCAAAGCTAATAATCGTGTTAGGAACGTTAATTAAAGTTGACGAGAGCTTTATGAGAAACGTTGCATACCCATTAATATAGCCTATGTGTAAGCATTTAATAAGATAAATGTCGTTTGATTTCTACATTTTAGAATTGTGACTATTTTCCGGCACGTATCTATTTGCAAACGTATCCATCGTAAATTAAGAACATTTCGAAAGGTTTTATTCGATCGTGCGTTTGGTTAAAGGATAAAAACAAAACAAGGTACATGTGGGATAGATATTTATATCGAGAAGAATCTCTGTCTCTTGAAAGAAAAAGACAAAAAACAAAAAAAACAAAAAAAAAAAAACAAAAAAAGAAAAAAAAGAAAAAAAAGAATCAAAAGGAAGAAAACAAAAAAAAAGAACAAAAAGCAGAAAAAAATAGAAAAAAAATACAAATGTAGTATTACGATTGAGACATTGTTGATGTATTAATTGATTTCCTTATGCGATGTGTCGACAATAATGACAAATTCACTTGTAATCGTTTACACGATACTTATTGATGAATACGTGAGCAACACTCGGAGACTAGATTAGGATTTGTTGTGCGATATTCGTTATTTCTACTTACGACAATAAGTCGGCATCGAGAGAGTAGTAAGGGTCACACAATCGAGAGATCAGCGCTCGTTATCGGTTCTTTGGGCAATTTGTTCTCTTTTTACGAGAAGAAAAAAGCGCGAAGGCGGTTATGACTACTCGAATCGTTATTATTAAAAGCCGTTCGTTTCTTGCATCATTATCAATGAATTATATAAAGTCGTTAAATCGATTTTAATGAAATATTTATATTCAACTGTTACACGTTTAACTCGCCTATTTCGCGTCTTTTGATTATTAGAACAAATTATTATAGATATGTAATATCGTTCGCGCGTCAACTATATACACCTGTACAGGTATATATGCATATATGTATATATATATATATATATATATATATATATATATATTATATATATACACACACATATATATCTCGCTTCGATCTAAAAACTTTTTCGACAATAGAGACTGTGCTGATAATAATTGGAGCCACGATTACATCGTTTTCTTTCTGACAATAATATTCAATAACGTTCAACAATATATCACAATAAAATGCTACATTTGTAGTTTTCGAGTAAAATTCGAGTTGAAAGAAATCGTCGTATATTAATTATCAATGCGAACCGTTCTCGTACATACCAATTCGCGATTTTATTCGCAAATGCTCGACGTCAGCAAAGTTATTTTATAATTGTAAATAGATCGTAATTGTGGCTCGTCCTAACGTGGCAAGAAAAAGTAAAATTAATATTATTTCGTTAAGAGTGTACTATATGTAATATTCACCATTATACATTGGAGTAGTGACCGGCCTAAAGTTAACACGCGGTTTCATTGCTGATGGAATATGGGGGGATGTGGATGAGTATTGGAAACGAAGATATAATGAGATCGTACTATAAGATGACGTTGATTGTAAGAATTATTACACGAAATATCTAGGATAAGTTCTAATGCTGTTCGAACAATAATACTGATACATTTATATACATATATACATATATATATATATATATATATATATACATATATATACATACACACACACACACACATATATATATATATATATATATATATACATATACATATACGTACATACGTAATACGAATATAGCTTGAAAAATGATAATAAAAATTCATTCTTTATCAAAAGATGATAATAATATAACGAGACAATATGTATGTATAAACAATACGGAGTGTACCGACGTAGACGTGCTGCGAATGATCGCCTTGCGAATATATTATATCGTTTGCTCGACGAATAGAAAAAGATTTAGAATAGATTAGATAAATGTGTATTCGAGAGGACAATATTTTCAGAGACAATATGCTACACAATATGTTCCATTATGTTTCACTATAAACATAGATATGAATAATATATGTATACGTCGATGTTAATTCATTAATCTCCATTTTTGTGTTCTACTATAATCGGTACACTCGGTAGAGAATGCTCTAATAATAGTTATATATACTAATATACCTAAAGTACATACGCCTAAGTACCTACGCATAATACTTGTATGCATGTATAATGCTATACGTTATTTTGAAATCACCGGCAAACATAATAAGAAAAGAAAAGAAATGGTAAAGGACATTGATCGAAAAGAAAAAAGATATCGAACAGAAAAATGGCAAAGTTCGCCAAGACGCTTCTCCCCGAGAAACCAATAATATTAACGATACTAATAAAAATAATAATGATAATGATAATGTTAATAATAATAGTAATAATAATAATAATAATAATAATAATAATAATAATAATAATAATAATGATAATGATAATAATGATGATAATAATAATAATAACAATAATAATAATAATAAGAATAATAATTATAATAATGATGATGATGATGATGATGATGATGATGATGATGATGATAGTAATAAAATTAGTAATAAACAATGATAATAATTAATATAATCGTGTGCCATCGTCGAACAAACAAGTTATAAGCGTTTATCTACTTGTAATTGAACTTTTCTTTCATATGCGACACACCCATAAATATGTACTTGAGTGTGCGTGCTCATTCGAGAATTTATAATGGATTGATATTATTATTATTATTATTGTTATTATTACTATTATTATTATTAATATTACTATTATTATTATTAATATTACTATTATAATAGACAATAACGGACAAAGTTTACGTGCAAACGAAAGTAATACGTTATAATGACAATAAGGTGACAAATCGAAAAGAATTGATTCTCTTTCGTACTGCGATCGTCTTATCGCAGATATAGAAAGATATTTTCTTTCTCGATATATTATATGTTTCTAATACAATCGATGGTTTTTAAAGTGGCATTGTCGAGTTTTACTGGTCATTCTCGTAGCACTCTTTCTCTCATTCTCTTTCGTTTGAACGAAAAGTTTTTTCCGCAGTAAAGTCATTTGGCGTTAATTTCACGATAACCAATGACAATATCGACGATCGCACTGACGAGGATTAGTCGTAATGAAATTATTACAATTTTAAGCTTTCGATGGTTCGCCGTTAGTTTATATGTATATTAAATCTCGAAAGAAGAAATATATAAATAAATGAAAGCATACATACACGTACGCACACGAACACGCACACGCACAAGCACACGAACACAAACACGCATAGATAAAGATAGACATTCACAATCTCTTATTGTTATATCGTATTTGTATTTCTGTTTTTTCGTGAAAGTTTAAAATTATAAGCCTCCGCGTTACAAGCGACAAGCCTCGTCAGAAAAGAGAGAGAGCGTTTTGCGTCACGCGAACCGTTTTGTCATTTCGTCTGCTTCCTGCACCGAGGAGTATTAGCTAGGCCGTTTCCTGTGCGATTCGTTCGGTATGAACGTTCCAACCGGCTCGATGATAATATATCAGCTTGTCAGTTTGTAGCTTCCATCAGATTTTTCGATAGAATTATACCGACGGAGTGAATTCGATAATAACAACGGAATAAGGAATTTTCATTTTTTATTGACAATTCTACGTATAAGATTTTCATTAAAATTAAAAAACGAAGGAAGCTTCCTGATGAGTCGTATTACTAATTATCTATTATTAAATTGATGAATTAAATCTAAAGAGAATATTTGAGTGTGTAGATCGATCGTAGGATTCATCTTAATATTCAAAAGATATATCCACGTCTAACGAGAGATGGTTAAATATTTTGCGAACAATAAATACGCATAAATTATCCTCTAATAATACGTTCCACGTTTATAAAGTAGAAAGATGCGCGCGCCGTGGGCCAAAATGAATCTTTTGCTCTTACGTGCTGTGGCGAAAACAATATCTCACATTTTACGCGTTTTTCCATTCCGAATATCGAAAGATGGTTATTCTTGTATGCCGTAGAAGTGAATCCTTAGATACAATAGTGTTCGATTTACGATTAGATAGAAATTTGTTATTATTCTATATTTATTATTCTTCCTTCTCGATGGAAAAAAGATCGATTATATCCCGCAATTGAGATTTATTATTTCTTCGATGTTTTTACTCTTTCCTTTCATCCCTCTCTCCCTCTCTTTCATATATGTATAAACTTTTCAAGAATGTGTGTGCGTGTGTGCATGTGTGTGTAATTCACGTGACAAAAGATAAAATATAAAAGGTCAAGGAAGCAACGTACGTTCGATCGATATACCTGTTATATCTCTAACAAGGAAAACAAAGAAAATGAGAAAAAGAAGATAAAAAAGTTAAAAAGTCGCGTTCTGTAATCGTAGCTGCAAAATGTAGAATCTATCAAATTCTTGTTATACGCCGGTATCGTCTGGTTTGTTAATAATTAATATCTCGACAATTATGTAAAATATGTATGTATATTGTATTGTGATTGTATTGTGTAATTAAACCGAGAAACACTGCTACTGACGGCTATTGACAATAAAGTGGAAGCCGATCTTTTCAAGACTCATTAAGCCTTGAGCTTGTTAATATTTAAACGATATATTGTATTCAGATTTTTTAATTTTCTCTTTTTTCTTTCTCTTTTTTCTTTCTCTTTTTCGCTTTCTTTCTTCTTTTTCTAAATAGTCGGTCGACAATCGACTCTCACTTTCTACGAGCTAATATCTTTAATTTTTGTTCATTTTGGAAATTCGTTGCAACGTGTCGTCATGCGAAATCGTCGACGGATGTACTTAGAATACATAGATACGTGATACGTGGTTTTACGCACACGAGGGAGGATAATTAGCCCTTGGTATGTATATATGATACTTACGTGCATACGATCCAACATTTTAATTAGAAAGAAAAAAGAAAAGATCGTCGGAACGTTCGAGCAATCACCGAGCTCGATAATGGTAAAGATCATTTTCGCTTTTGAATATCTCGTGTGACGTTTAAGGAGATCGCTCGTTTTCGACGTAGCTTCCTCTTCCTGTTCCTCTTTCCTTTTCAGCTGCCACTCGAAACGTGGTAGTACATTTCCTTGATTAAATACCGACGTGTATCTGTCGTAGTTGTAGTATACGAATTATTAGCCGAATTTTCATTCGAATAACGAATAATATAAATGACGATAATAATATAAAAACGATATATTTAATTTTTCCACAATTATATCATAATTATCTAATATTTCATTCGAAAATATGATACCGTCGGGATCTAGGAGATTCGTCTCACGATGGATATGATGACATCAGAGCGCCGTTATATTCCATCATTTACGTAAGTAACGACGCAAAGGAAAATGAGAGAGTTGGAAAATCGGAGAAAGGAGACGAATTAGAAATTTGTTTTCCTCGGGCCATTATACATATATACATGCATACATACGTACATGTGTCTGTGTATGTGTGTGTGTGTGTGTGTGTGTGTGTGTGTGTGTGTGTGTATAGAAGAAAAACGAAAAAATAGATTTATCGTAGACAAATCTAAAGGAAAACAATCACTTCCGATCGTTCCACTTAATCTTTAATTTTTGTTTAATACTTCAAATATTTCCAAATACAAAATAAGAGTGATTATTATTATTTTTCAATTGGTCGAAATAAAACGATGATCATTTGCATAAAATCGGAGCGACATGGTGGATCTCTGACGAAAATCGTTGAGGAGAGAAGAAAGGTAGCGAACAGAGCGGTAGGGGAAAGTGGGTCCTCCACGTGTTCGCCGATACGCGAGTACATTCGAGTTCTATCGTTTGTAGGCGCAACCGCGCTGCGCTCATAGCTGCGCTCATAGCTACGCTCATAGCTGTGCTCTCGGCCACTCGGAGGCCCGGCACGCATCCTTCTTACACTTTGCTCATTGCGCGTTTCGTCTCGCAGATAACGTTTTGTCAATTAATTTCTAACATTTTTCCCCTACCTCCCGCCCCCGTTCCTTCCTCATACTTCGAGGAAAGAAGACGCCAACTTTCTTGATACTTTGTTTTTTTTCTCCTTTGACAAAACAAGTTCAAGTAAAGTAATTTTTCATTCTCAATCATCTACGTGCCTGAATGTTATATCACGAACCAAAGAAGTGCGGGAGATGGCGGTCAATCTCGAGAGATACCTTTTTCTTCTAGTCTTCTTCTCCTCGATCTTCGTCCGTCAACGTGAGTAAAATCAATATGTATTCATTTTTTAATTCGATCAAATCTTTCTATCTTGGATCGCTGCCAGAAACGTTTTCACCGGCCAAACGGATTACCATTCGTCTCAAGTTGAACGTACCAGTTGTATTTAAAAAGCGTGAAAGCGAAGACAAAGTTCCGAATAGATAATCTTTTATATGTCTTCCTCCAAGTGCCCGTTTCTTATCTATCAATGGGTCTTTTTTATTAAAGAGAACGAACCCAACTAGTCGTGTTCCTCCTAGCTTTGCATTTCTACGACATACCATTTTACAAGGACGCATATTAAAAGAAATATATCTAATAAGAGGGAGAGAGAGAGAGAGAGAGACAACTTCTTTCTAATCCATATTGTAATTGGTTTTTTCTTTTCTTTTCTTTTCTTCTTTCGAGCAAGGATATCGATCGGCAACATCTCGGGGAAGAAAAAGGTATAAAAATGTTGCGAAGAAAGTAAAAAATGAAAGGTCAATCGAGCTTGACCACGACTACTCGACCTTCACCCACTTGCCTCGTTTTTCTTCTTTTTCTTCTTTTCATCGAAGCAACGATCCGAGAAACGAGCGATATAAGTTGCGCGATTCATTGGATAAATAAATTACACGTATTGGTCTATTATAAAGCATGGTTAATAAGTCCATTACTTAATCCTCTGTCACTTCCATTCCATCGCATTATCCATTTTGTTCGCAGACAACGTAGGTGCAGAAAACAAAACTCTGAAGGATCTTTTCAACAGCACGTCCTGCGCTAAGCCACCTTTCGAGTGTCCACATCCTCAAATTGAATTTTATTTGTACACCAGGTAAACGTCCTTCTTCATAAACACGCGTATCCTCTTCCTTAAACTCTTGCGAACAAACGGTCACGTTTCTATTGGACAATTGTTATTAAAATTATGAAGGAGCTTTATGTATTCTCGTATCGAAAGACTCGCTAAAGTAACCTTTAGTCTCTTTTAGCTAAAGAGACTCTCGTTTTCAAGATCACGACCATTTCTCATCTCCCGTAACGAAAGTGTCCTCCTTTCGTAGCTCACCTTTCTCCGATATCTACGTTCGTGTAGACACGAACGCTTCTTAGCTCCGTACGAACAACAACATTTACCGCATTAATACTTAGCATTGACCCTGCTTACGTCACAATCACCTTGACTATGGTGAAACGCATGAGAAAATATACATTTATTTGCAATATAAATTAAACGTAGACGATTTTTTTCCTTTTCAGGAACACGCAAAAGGATCCTTTACTATTGGACGTTCGAAGCTTCGAGTCGCTCTACTATTCCAGATTCAACAAATCCCATACGACCAAAATCATTATTCATGGTTTTGGTGGTGGTAGAAACTTGGCACCTAGTACGGATCTTAGACGTGGTAAAACAAAACAAAACAAAACAAAACAAAACAAAAAAAGAAAACTCATGTCACCTCTCTAGAAATGCAAGTCAAGCAAAGATCGAGTTTCGATTTGATTAATCTTTGATTTGTTGTTTGACTAATGATTAAGATCAATGATAAGCGGGGAGAATCTTCGTTACAAAACTTCTCGTACGTTTTAGCGTACTTCACTCGAGGCGATTACAATATCATTATTGTCGATTACGGCACGCTGGTACGCGAGCCCTGTCTCTCACAAATACAATGGGGACCAGATTTCTGTTCGCGATGTATCGCGCAATTGGTGAGATACTTGAGGGACCATCCTCGAGGTACAAGGGCGGAGAATATTCATGTCCTTGGTTATAGCGTGGGCGCCCATATCGCCGGACTGATTGCCAATTATTTGCCCTACGATAAGCTCGGCAGGATAACGGGTAAATTTTTCCAATATTTCTATATATCGTCATTATTTTTCTCTATACATAGATAGTAATATTTATTCTTATACACCAATATTACATATTCTCTTTTCCGTTTTTTACAGTCGTTTACTTCAAATTCCCTTCGAGATTATTTCTTCATTTTGCATTTGTCATTTCTAATCAACAATTTTTCCCACGCGATAAATAAATATCTGCCTCAAATGTACTCGTTTCACTTTCGATGCCGTTGTCCGGCACGCTTTCGAAGAAGACAAAAGGAGAGATTCGCTCGAGCTTTCTGATCTCTTCGTGCATAAGTTCGCATCAGCATTTACTTTCACTGGATTCATTCACGTTCCCCTTTATACAATATTAATCCCGTTATCAGACTCATTTATTTGGGAAAGTATTTTTTACCAAATGAAAATTTTCACGCTTAAGAGAAAGCTTGTTTCGAAATCTATTGAAAACGATATATTAAATCCGATTGACAAAGTAGCAAAGTATCTCGGTTCGAATGAATCGAATCACGTTGAAGTGTCTATGTTCTTTGTGGGATAGGCCTCGATCCGACGATATTTTTCTACATGAATGGGAATCGTTCGATGGATTTAGACGAGACGGACGCCCATTTCGTCGACGTCATACACACCGGTGCCGGTATTTTAGGCCAATGGGGACCGAACGGACACGCGGATTTCTACGTGAACGGCGGATCGAGCCAACCCGGATGCGCGACCTCCTCTCTGCTCCGTGAGTACGATCGCCACCTTCTTTCCACCATTCGAAATCGTCATTTCGTTTATTAGAAAAGATCGATCTATTACAAGGATAATTTTAAAAGGATAAACTCCATCTCGCGATATATTTATTATTCCTCATTACTTCCTCGTATTATAACTATCGGTATTACGAGCCGAATAAAAGTTTCACCTCTTAGAAACGCTCTCCTGCGACCACACCAAAGTGACACCGTATTACATCGAGTCGATCACAACGAAGAAAGGATTTTGGGCAGCACCCTGCGGCAATCTTTTCTCTTACCTGATCGGCTGGTGCAATCCGCCGTTGGAGAAGTACATTCTCATGGGAGAGGACACGCCACATACGTTAGTTTTCTCATAATTATACTCCTCCCGTCATATTGTCGGACATTTTCTCTTTTTTTGGGGCGGGGGGGGGGTGGGGAAGGGGACCGGGAGCGGAGGGGGAGGAGGGAAAGGAAAAAAAAACAAAAAAAAAGGAGAAAAAAGTCCTCCTGTTATTATTGTGAGAAATCATTGGATAGATTTCGAGTATATTTGAAAAAAGAAAAAAACCATTCGAGTCAAGCTGATCCCCATTTAAATTTATTCGAACGTTCCATTTATTAGATTATATTTCCTGTCTAATCGTCTCTTTCGTTTGTTTCATTGATTACATTTGAATAGAGCACGAGGCATCTTCTATCTGTCAACAAACGCACACAGACCGTACGCCCGAGGACTTCCCGCAAAAAAGCAGCGACAGACAAGTCGGAAGCAATCGTCCTACCGCCAGTATTAAGCTTGCTTAAGCAGCTTATCAATATAATTATAGAATAGCGAATCTGTGTACCTACTTATTGATTAATTCATTAATATCGTTAGTCGCCTAACGTTAGCGTTCGTCGTCGTGATGAACGACGCTCTGTTATTACGCTTGTTGTCCTATGTTTCTCTTGTCTCTTCAAAACTTTTTACGTTCGTCAAATCAGTTGGACGATAATAAAGACGTAACATCTTTTTATCGTGTTTCACAACCGACTCAATTTACCCTTTGACCAAATAACGGCACCGTTAAGTTTATTTTCGGCTGGCTAAAATAAAAGAAAAATAACCAAGCTCTTACTTTTTCAATTTCAATTTCTTTTTTTTTCTTTTTCTTTTCTTTCAAAGAGACAATACGAGAGATGATTAATACTATGTAATCTCTTTTTCTTTTAATCTCATCTTTTTTCTATGAAATCATCTTGATGAGTTATTCATTGATTATTTTTAAACATCGCGTCGTGCGGCTGCTTCATTATAATATTAATTCGATAAAGAATGATATCGCGCAAGTTCGATTGCTCAGATTTAACGTCTTTCATACTTTTTCAAGGAATACGATCAAGGAATACGCACAGATACGATATTTACGTATCTCTCTGTGCGATGTGCGCTGTATGCGTTTATTAGATTTCTTATATAAAACTCACTTACCTTATTTCACATCGTTCCTCGTTCCCATAGAACACGCTCGTATGATTTTATGTTAACAACAATATTTATTACATAATAATTAAGGACATAATAATAACTTCTATGGATTTACAGTACATTGTCGCACTAAACCTTAATATGTATAATATGCAATGGAATGATTACAAGTTCCCGATACAATCCTCGTTTCAAGCTGACTGCATTTATGAATTTCTTTCTCTTTGCCTTTCTTCTCCTCTCCTCTCCTCTCCTCTCCTCTCCTCTCCTCTCCTCTCCTCTCCTCTCCACTCCACTCCACTCCACTCCACTCCACTCCCTTCTTCCATCTCTATCTTTCATTTTTTTTTTTTATAGATTTCATTTGGATGAGACAATCAAATATACGAGTTTCAGCTGCTTCCCTCTCGCTCCTTTCCATTCTTTCTCATTTCCTTTCTCTCCTAAAAGTCCACGTTACTTCGAAGAAGATATATATGCGTCTGGGGATATATATCTATATTTATATATTATTTTTCTTTTCAGATGGGACGCTTCAGAAAGATGCTTGTCGTCAGGATCACCATTTCCTTTTCCTTCTTCTTCCTTCTAAGACGTACTTCTTTATCTTTCTTCTCTTTCTTCCTTTCTGTTTCTCTCACTTGTTCTGTTTCTTAAATGGAGATCTAAAGTCTGCGAGTGTCTACGTCGAAAAAGAGAAGTAGATCCTGCGGACGAAATCAAGCATCGGCCCCTTAAAACGCAGGAAAGTTGCTTTTTTTGTTGTTTTTGTAGATTTTTTTTTTATATATTATACAACAAGAAACAAGCATCCTCCTATCTTATATGTAAAGAACGCACAGGATCTACTGTAAAAAATGGACAGTTTTCCTCCCTCGCGAAAACTAGCCACAAAACCAACAAACTTCACGCGTGCTCTTTTTCTCATTTTTTTATTCTCATCGCCCTAATTTTATCTCATCGCTCTAATATTCAATTAAATATTTGAATTAGCGTCGCAAAAAGACGTGGCCGATGACATTGATGAACCATTACCAGCATCATTATCGGTTGCGATAACGTGGCGAACACGCAACGCGAATGCGCGGAAATCATTTCGAAAGGAACGAAAGGCGGCCGTTTATTGCATAGCTAATGTGTCTACGCCACCATCGTGAATTATAGGGGTAACCGGTGCGTACGCTTTTATTTAAAATCGCTTTCTCTCCCTCTCTCTCTCTCTCTCTCTCTCTCTCTCTCTCTCTCTCTCCCCCTTCATTAAATATTTCTGTCGCAAGAAAGATGTTACGTCACGTATTACTAAAAAGCACGCACGCGGAAAAACCGCAATTGTGAAATTTCGTCGAGACAGAAATTTTCGAAATGAGGAGAAAACGCTGTAATGAAGTTAATAATAAACTGTCGTCGTGTGAGTCACAATTTCTGACTTATGTATACCGCACACTGTGCCTCCTATCATGATTTCGAATATTACCAAAATCTAACTTTTAAAGATGCAACGAGTACGTACATATGTTCCTTCATGTCTCAACAAAATATCGAACGCTTATATTGTTATAGTACCGTACCGAAGTGTCGTTCTATTCTCGCTTGAATGAAAGAGAAAGAAAAATATAGAAGGAAGCGAATGAACGAGAATTAATGGACGAGGAGTTCGTTCGTTCCACCTTCCGATTCGATATTTTTCTTACTTCTCGTCTTTGTTTCATCGATGTCATCGTCCAACCCACGACACTTTTTAACAGTTAAACTTACGAACTCGCCTTAAAGATTCTTTTTCTTCTTTTTCATTTAAGTACAATGCTGCATAATAATAGTAACTTCATCTGGAACGCGCTAGCGAGATAATTGGTCCTGAATGGAAAACGATAGAACCAAACGACGGTTTTGTCTTAATTTTCTTTATGGAGAGTCGAGAAGTTGCGACATTCCGATGACATATGTCGGACACTTTCTTGTTTTCTTCCTATTTCATTTTCCTCACTCCCTTTTCATTCCTTCTCTTCCGTAAGATTTTATTACGATCATTTAAGACGGCGATACGATTCTACCTTCGTAAAATATTTCTCTCCACCGCCGCGTTTCTTCTTTTTATTATCCGTTTTTTCTCCACGGTCACTGATCTTTCTTTAAATGCTCGATTATTTCTTTATTATCTTCGCCATTTTATCTTCCTCGTTGATTTCAAGTCCGCGTTCAATCGAGATAATTTATTGGCCGAAATGTGTCTAACAAGCACGTACATACAATAGGATAGGCCCGTTCATAGTTTCTTGTCTTTTGTAAAATAATTATAACAATATCTGCGGATGTAACTTGTGGTATTTATACCTCTCTCTCTCTCTCTCTCTGTGTGTGTGTGTGTGTATGTGTGTGTATGTGTGTGCGCGCGTGCGTGTATTTGTGTGCGTGTATACACGTAATATACACTCGTATGTACGTATACGTATGCGCGCTCACGTTCGCGTTGCACGTGTATACGACATAGAAATGACTTAGGCTATTTTCTTTTTCTGTAATTATTTCTCATTCGTTTCATACGCGTAAAATACAGATAAAAGAAAATCGTAAGTCTTATCACATATGTGTATGCGTATGTGCGAGCGAACGAGCGAGCGCGTGTGCTACTTATACGTATATCTATGTAGGTATGTGTATATATACATATGCATATATGTATATGTGTATGTATATGTATATATATGTATATATATATATATATATATATATATATATATATATATATATATGCGTCGTCGAGTTCTCTTTACGAAGTCTGGAAGACATTCATCAAAGCAGACTTTTCTTCAATGGAGGAAACCTTTTCACGAGCCCTTCGCGTGAACAACTCTTATGTGATTTTGGCCAGCTAGAAAAAATGTCATCTCCAGGTCTCTTTAAAGTCATGTTTTCCTTTTCTTTCTCTCTTTTTTTTTGTCCATAGCTCTTTCGCTTCCGGTCTGCTTTGATAACGCGTCTTCTTCGTAACGGATATAGCCATCCTTTTATTTTTTTTGTTTTCCTTTTGTCTGATTCATTGTGTTTTAACATTTTTTTCCGAGAATCTTTGCCACAACCGGAAGCCGTCATTTCATCTCTTCCTTTCTTACCCTTTTTACGTATTCCTTCTCTTTTCTCTCTGCACATAGGCGTACGTGGCGAATTAAATGCGTCGAAAGATCGACGGAAGCTTCGTTGTAATCCTTTTAAATTTAATTTTTTTATATTTTGTTTATTCATCTCTCTCTCGCTCTCTTTCTCTCTCTCTCTTTCGCTCGTTTGCTCGTTCGCTCGTCGCACGTTCGCACTTTCGCTCTCTCTCTCTCTCTCTCTCTCTCTCTCTCTCTCTCTCTCTCTCTCTCTCTCTCTCTCTCTCTCTCTCTCTCTCGTTATTTTGTACACGAAAAACACAACTATCTTGTGGTTACTTACTTAATTACTTTACTTACTTACGCACGAAGCTCGCTATGTCTCTTTTTTTCTTTTTGTTCTTTTTATTATATTTTACGATTTATTTATATTCTCCCGAGAAATGTTCACACATTGGTTACGCAACGTGCACGCCATTCGTGACACGTACATATGCGTGTATATAATGTTTGTTGTTTTATGTGTCTTCTTATCTCAGTCCAACGTATTTAACATGAACAATATCGATTACTTTACAAAGAGTCTTATTAAATCTGCGCTGAAACGTCAAAGGGACCGTAAGAGCTCTTAGAGTAGTTTTTTTCTTATCATCTTTCTTATTTTAGCTTTATAAAGAACTCTATTCGAAGTAACTTGATAAATATATATGTGTATATATGTGTGCGTGCCTATATATAGAGCCATGCACAAATTTATACACATATGTGTTTGTTTTTGTGTCTTTTCCTTTTCTTTTTCAAAATGCTTCTCGTAGATATGAAGAGAACGCATGTTCATTCGGGAAATTATTATTCAAATGTGTTTTACATCTACGGAGAGAAGTAATAGTAGATATATGTATGTATGTATGTATGCATGTATATATACAAGACACTACATTCCATGAGAACATATTGTTAATTCTAAATTCTTGGTGGTATTTATCGTTATTTAATTTAATCATAGATCGTTTAATATCTGCTAAGTATTTTTTTTCTTACTTCCTATCTCTCTCTCTCTCTCTCTCTCTCTCTCTCTCTCTCTCTCTCTCTCTCTCTCTCCTTATCACGTTCATTTTTCTCCGCATAATTTCTCTCTCTCTCTCTCTCTCTCTCTCTCTCCTCACTTTCACACATTTTTGTTTCCTTTTATTATTTCTCTCTCGTGAGATATATTCCTGCAAAGAAACGATTAGTTATTGCCAACGAATTCTCTCGACACTCAGAGTTCTCGCTTCTCTCGACGCTTTCTTGAATCTCGTCTCGAAAGAAATTATAATGTGGATGTGGTATGCATATAGGCGCCGTCTATATCTCTTGAATCCATCTTATAGAAAGTATTTTTTGGTTAGGTGTAGCAGAGGAGGGACGTTACCTCGATTGAATATTCATTTAACCAATTTAATCCTTCTTATCTCCGTCCTCGGGATCCTTGAGTGTGTGCCATTGAGCAATTGGACGCCTCGGAGATGCCAACATATCCGACCAATGTCTCAATTCCGTTCCACTCGCATTGTATCCCAATACGACTTTGCCGATCGGTTCCGAAGTACCAATGCGATCATAATCCACCACTGTTACGACCAATTGCACTTTCTGTAAAATACAACGTTATATCAATCTCTTATCAACGATATATTCTCTCTTTTTCTCTCTCTCTCTCTCTCTCTCTCTCTCTCAATCTCTTTCATTCTTTCAATCTCTTTCTAGACGTATTAAAAGTATACGATATTGCAAGAAATGCAAAACTCAATCGGCAAACGTTATATATTCCTTACTTGGATCTGCTCGAAGGGAACTTCAAAGGTGAACGATTCGTTGTAATAGGGATTAAGAGTGCACTTCTTTATGGATGTCTTTTTCTTCTTGAGCCTCTTGCCATTTTGCATGAGTGCGATCTTGACGTAAGGATCTGAGAGACCACCAACGTCCATTTTCTTTAGATTCTTAGCTTCGAGAATGACCACCGTGAGTTTACCAGCCGTTGGTACATATCTCAGGGAGAAACAAATATCACCCAATTTGTTGTCCTGCAATGAACAATTTTTTTCTTTATACGATCGAATTCGCTTTCCAATGGAAAAATATGAAAGAAGAGATATGAAGAAGTTATCTTTCTTAGATCTTCTGTCCGACAATCTTATCGCAATCAATTATCTCTGTTAAGCCTACCTGTCCTCCCTCTCCTTCGACGCTCTGCAATTCTCGCCATTCCTCGATGGTCTGTGCGAGATCGACCTGACACAACGGTACTTTGACCTCACCGATTTGATCGTGCTTCGAGAATCTATCAAAGTCGAAGATCGCGAATACCAGTGTCTTGTTCATGGCCTCCGCGTAAGGTACATTCTGTAACGATAAAAATATGAGAAATGAAAGATGGTCAATGACGGATTTATGAGAAATGAAAGGGAATCTAATGAAAATTAAACGGACCTTAAAAACAAACGTCTCCTCGAATACAGGGCTCAGCGTCTTTCTGTGGACCTTCGTTTCGAATTTCTTTTTCTTATCGGGCAACAAGTATACCTTTACGTAAGGATCCGAAGTGCCACCCATGTCTAAAGCTGGCAATTCTTCGGCCTGTATCACCGTCACTGCCAAACTGTTTGAATTGAAGTCATACTCGAGCTGAAAATTCAATACATTGAAGTCGATCGAGCCGACGCAACTGAGATATAAGGAATTTAATAGAATTATTGAGCAATTTTAACGAGACGCATTTCCATTATCCTAAAAGCACGTATATACGCGATACGTATGATATCGAGTACCGTTGTTATTTATTTATTTATTTATTTTTCTTTCTTTCTTTCTTTCTTTCTTTCTTTCTTTCTTTCTTTCTTTCTTTCTTTCTTTCTTCTACCTTGTATTGAAGCTTTCCTAGTTTGACTTCGCTCTGTTTGCTTTCAGCCTCGTCGGGCTCTTCTGCATTATCCGTGAGTCCTTCCATATCCGGCTGTACCTAAGGACATCGAAGTGGATTCCACGAGGGTAGAATGCATTTCTAATATCTACAGATAAACACGGCACACCGAGTACGTACCTTATCCTTATACGTACTTCCAAGTAACTGAACCGATTTTAGATCCACCGCTCCTTTTAGGCCCTTTTTGCCATCCTTGGAACGTCTCTTGCGACAGCATCTTCTTATACAGCAGAAACAAATTCCAAGGACGACCACGCCGACGGCTACGTACGATATGATAAAGATATTATATTCGATGTTCATCGCGTCGATCATACACAAGTACAATAAATGCCTACATACAATGACTACATACATATAATAAGCCTATACAGAGCCTAGGCTTCTTTTTCTTTTTTTCTAAATTTTCAAAGCTTATGCTTTTTCGCGTAAACGTACGAAATTAGTTCTTCGAAATAATTTCATCAAGAAAGGTTTCATAATCTGGCAAAAAACGTTTAATGCAATCCGTTTAACTCCACAAATTTGTCCCATACCTATTAAAATTGCGACTAAGCCCCACGTTGGTATACCCATTTCTTCGGCCAAATCTTTCGATAATGTTCCTAGTTGATCCTTCAAATTTTTCATCGTACTTTCCGTCGTGACTTCCGATTCTGTCTCTGAATAAAAGTAATGAAAAGTAATGGAATCGTTTAATAAATAAATGTTAGGCGGATGATAACGAATTCGTATGGAAAAAATGGAAATGGAATGGCTTTGAAAACTTACCGCTTCTTACTGCCTCCTCGGTACTCGTCATCGCCTTCAACGTCAATTGCGGAAGGTTCGACGTTTCCTCTTGCGTTTCCACATTTTCCGATGTAGCTGCTGCTGGCGCCGGTTCTGACGGTGCTTCCCTCTTAATAGGTGGCATTTTCTGAACGATTCAAAACTAACCATTAGATGGGATTCTACGCATTTTTTTTTTTTTTTTTTTTTTCGCTTTTATCACGTACCGAGCTACGTCTACGTCAGTACGTAGGAGGAAAGTTCGGAGAAGATCAATGAAATGAATCAAAGACGATGCTAGCGAGTAGCTTCCAATGCCTCACTCAATGAAAAATAATATCTCGACTCGTAATAATCTCCCGTGCTTGTGTGCAAACGCGTTCATTCTCCCTAATCTCTGTTGTCCACTTCCGCGGTAGGCACGGCATTCGAAACTCGCATGCGTATCGCTCGCGCAGGACTCGCTTGCGAGCCATGATAAATAAATTTTTTCTTTTATCGTGTTTAAAACGCGTTTCGAGGTTAAACTCGCGCTGATTTAATTTTTCTTTTAAAAATGGAACAATTCCATTTGAGTATAAGCATCGTATATTTCGTAAGCAAAGTTACAAACAAAAATGTCAAATGATGGTGGACGAAGGAATAGATGACTGAATGAATAGTACGTAGAAGCGATGAGGTAAAAGAGATAATCAAAGTCCAGCACGCGCGGCAATACGGTTTATCGATCAATGCGTGGGAGTCGGTGTATACACCATCCGTGAGGAAGTATCGAATAAACTGGAGAAAGGAGCAAAGAAACAAAATGGAAGGATCGAGGAATAAAGGAAAGGCAGAAATTATCCATTGCGGGAAAGAAAAGTAAGAAAATCAATTATTAGGGTAAGATACCAAGATTTGCACGCTTTTTTCCCTTCATTTTTATTTTTTATATTCTTCTTTAGTTGGAACGATAAGGGTAAAGTACAAAAGTAGAAAAGGACAAATTGGAGAGTAACCATTCTTCCTAAGGAATCTGCCGAGGACCTTTGAAATTTTTGATTTCTATTTCTTTTCCAAGTATATATATACATATATATATATATATATATATATATATATACATATATATACATATATACATACGTATAGATTGTATGTATGTGCATAGCACTTTGGGTAAAAAGCTGAGAGGTAGCGAAAGTGTAACGATTCGACAGCACGACGGGGAGCACTCATCGCGATGATATGAGCGACAGGTTGACGTTGATAAGCTTTCCCATTTCGTTAGAATAGGTCGAACTATTTCTTCTCTTTTCGAACTATTTCCCCTCATCGGGCAGAACATTATCCGTCACATTTAATACACAGGTAATATCTCTCTAACAATTGGAAAAGATTAAATCAAAGCGAACGTAGACATATTTTTCTCTTGACTCTTCTTTTTTTGTTTTTTTTTTTCTTTTCTCGTGAAAATTCCAAAAGTAGCAGTAGCACAGCATCTTACTTGTGTGGCACGTAATGTATGTAAAATCGATACGGATGTCTTTCAATAGGATTATTTCACCGCTCGGTGAGCTAATGTTGATACTGTTCTGACCGCTGACGCTACGACCAAAGGTTATCCTATATCTAAAGATTCGTGCTTATTTTCTGCGGTCCATAAAATGTTAAGGATCGAATTTATATATAAAATGTAATATTTCTTTAAGCCTCATGGAACGCCCATAAGCCGGTGTATGAATTTTCAAAAATATCTTATATATGTGAAAAGAAGATTTGTAATTTTTATTTCAATATATATTTTATCCAAATGTAAATGTTCTAGTTCAAAATAAGAATGTAACGATCGTTGGACGAACGTACGATGATATCGGGATTGGATTCGCGCGAACTAACCAGAGTCCATCCCCGGTATTATGTACGCTTACGTTAGTATGTATGTACCCGTCCATGAGTATACTTGGGAGGTAAATCGATACCAAGCGGATAGTTATAGACTCTGCCGGTCCAATAATATTACCAACGACACTTCCGTCTACACGCGTTTTCAAAGGCTCCTCGAGCGGCGAGCTTAACTAATCCCTAAGAAATCAAAGTGATTAAGATAGGTAATGATATCGGCTAATAAGTTTAAGGTCAAAAAGTAACAAAATAATCAAATAAAATTTCAACGATAAGAAAAAGGATTTATGACGACGTCCATTGGTTATTAGACCAGCCAAAAGATATCATCGCGTGCATCGTATTAAATATGCTTAGATTAGAAGCTGCCTTTTAAATTGTATTGCCTGTCGATACGAAAGATTATGATGATCGGTTGAAAAAGGAAAAGAAAAGGAAAGGAAAGATTTAATTCAATTCCAACAACATTCGGTCTTTCTTCTCGTTGATACTTTTCCCAACTCCTCCCCCCCTCCTTCTCCTTCCTCTTTAAGATAATGGTCATTCGTTAACAGTATCGACTGTCCCACATCCTTTTCTCAAGGACGTCCTCGTCATGATCGTCACGCAGGAGGCATCCAACGCCCTTCCAGCATGAATGAATGACCCACCCCCTCCATCTTTTTACAAAGAAGCGTTCAGAAAAGATGATCTCTCTTTGATAAAATCACGTGTCGCGCAACTATATCGCACAAAAAAACACCTTAATATTAAGTGCTCTCTTTAATATTAAGTTCATTGTATATATCGCGTGAAAGAATCGAACGACGAGAGGGGATGATGTCCATGGAAGTCTCCATAGAAATTTAAGGCGACGAGACAAATGGAGAAAAATAGACGACGAGAAAGAGAAAGATAGGAGAAATGTGTGTCTCATTCTCTAAATAAGGAGAGGCTGGTTTCTAAGTCGTTTCTACGAAGACTCTCGGAACGTTGCCATCTCTGCTCGTACAAGAAAGAAACGCACGACCGTAGTGAAAATTACGAATTAGACGAATATTGGTGCTTCAAATAGGTAGAGAGAGAGAGAGAGAGAGAGAGAGTTGATCGAACTTTATTCTATATATATAAAATGGATAGAGATCGGATCTCGAATTTGGGTCGAAAAATCACAGAGAGCTGGAGAGGAAGAGGTAGGGAAAGAGAGAAATCGATTCTAGGGAGCGTGGCGTGTCACCATTTCGATAGCCGCTTATACGGATAACCGATATACAGAAAGATAGATTAATAAAAGATTCGTTTAAAGAATTTAATACTTAAATAAAGAAATAGAGAGAAAAGAGAGATATTGAAATAAATATACTCACGTAAGTTAATATTCCTTATCGAAGATGATTTTTTATTCAGTCCGTTATCTTCACCAATCCAAGGATCCACCCCGTCGTTGTGCCGTCGTCCGATCAAAGAACAAACGACGTTAAAAAGAAGAGAACGTTAATGTTGGATACTTTGTCGTTGTATTCTCTCTCGACGTAGCGAACCGATATAGGTGGATAGAGAAATAGATAGACGGACAGAGTAAGAAGGAAAAAACTATAAACGATGGTATTGGAGGAGATTAGTAACTCGCACGAATATTATTTTTCGTTTAGAGACGCATCCTTCTCATCCACCTCGTCTTCGCCTTTGACGTCGAACGCCCTTGCGACATCCACGACGGTGCTAGAACGGTGGAAAATCTATCCGTGGCACGGCTCTTCTACAGAGGAGGTAGGTAGGACGCGAGTGCGCCTGACCGATGGCAAACGCGAACATGGCCGACCCACGTACGACGAAATCGATAAAACACGTTACGTTTTCCGGCATTTTGCGCCGAGAGAGAGAGAGAGAGAGACAGAGAGAGAGAGAGAGAGAGAGAGAGAGAGAGAGAAAATGATGGAGATAGACGGCGTAAAGGACATCAAGAAGAGAAAGAAAGATAGAGAGAGAGAGAGACAGAGAGAGAGAGAGAGAGAGAGAGAGAGAGAGAGAGAGAGAGAGAGAGAAAGAGAAATAGAATGGAGAAGCGCCGAGAGAGGGATGATAACGCGGTAACCCCTTGCGCTTACGGAGGAGCCGGTTCGCGTCGACGTAGTTGCCGGAGGAGAACCGATAGCAACCCCTATGAAAAGAACGACGAGGGTGTCTCTACGTAAGCTGCGGATTCTCTCCTTGAACTATAAGTTCACTTCATTCTCGCTTCATTCCTGACGAATTTCTTACACGTCTTTTATATAAAATATGTGTATCGTTCTTTTAGTAAAATTTCCTCTATATATGTATATATATATATATATATATATATATATATATATGTAGGTATGTATGTATGTATGTATGCATGTATGCAGGTATGTATGTACAATGTATATATACTTACTCTAATTGATTTTTATAGCTCCTCTTGTTGCGCGACATTCGTAAAATTGTCGTAAATCTACGGTCATTCGCGAAAATAATTTCTTTTCCTCTCGGATATTCTTTGCGAATGAAGAGGAAAACTTTTTAGGCTAATCTCTTCATTATATAATAACTTGATGTTTCAAAATAGGGATAAATTGGAAATATACGAGATAATAGATTCGAGATTTTGATTATCTCTTTTGATCTAACATCACACTTTCGACAAGATGACAAAGACTCGTGATTATTGTATCATTAATAAATTACTAATCCAAATAGTTTTAATATTTACCAACTATCGATTTTTGCTCAGGAATAATCATTTTAATAATTGGACATCACATGGTATTTTTATACGGTGTACTTTACAGATTAATTTTATATGTATGTGAATTCTAATAGCGTTAGCTATTCTATAATATTATCGATCGACAAAGGAAACGAATAAGTCAAGATAATTACTGCATTGGATTCGTATATATTTTCCTTACACATGTTAAACTCACTTATTCGAGCCGATATCGAGCGTTAATTATTAATTAAACACAAGTTAAATGGTTTCTTAATCGCATGACTAATTTTGTGTTTTAACTGTTCACTCAACATCACTCAAGATGTATAGCTTGTGATTTCACTAGGAGATACGGAAGAAGAATGAATTATTAACGTATAACTATAACGTATGATAATAATTGTAAATTTATCAAGCACTAAGAAAAATGATAAGAATTCTTCGTTTTTTTCTGTAGTAGGATGATAAAAACTGAATGAATTATACTTTGACACTTTTCTGTATTAAAATAAACGAAGGAAGAGCAGTTCTGAACACGTCTAGAGAGCTGCTTGTAAGAACGAAAACTGTGTGACGCGTTAGTAGGGACGATTGGGAAAAGTCGTGCCAAGGGCGAAATCTCGATCATTCTTCGATTGTTTACATGTGCTTTTGCCGATACTCTCTAAATTCATCGAATAATATACGACGTATTTATACACAGATATATATGTATATGTGTATATATATATATATATATATATATATATATATATATATGTGTCAGTAATAACATTTTATCACGCACGACTGGTTCTTTTGTTCCTTGCCGGAGAGGATTGGAAGCCTTTAAGCTGTTATCTATATCCTAATGCTATCTTTCTTTCTCTATTAAGAGACTCGTTGTATGTACTTAGAATGAATTACGTGTGCGTGTTAAGAAACGAGACTTTGATATAAGTTTAATTATTTTATGACAATTTATATGACATAAGCTTAAGTTTTATTTTTCTGCGTAAACTATCGTCGACCATTTTTTGACATGATTTTTGGAAAGAAAATAAAGCTTTTTCGAAAGTTCAAAAAAGTCGCTTTGTCCTCTCTTGAATCTTCATTTTGCTACGTATGTGTCTAATGAATATGCGTATTGAAGTCTAATATAATATGAAATAAGATTAATAATCCATAAATGATTAAATCAAACGTAATGAAAGATTCTATATAAAATAAATGTGCAGCTAAACGAAATATAATTAACGATACGAGAACAGATCTGAAGACGTCCGGAACACTGACTGTGCAAACGGGAACTGAGTAATAACGACCTTGTAAGAAGGAACTGGTACGAACGAAGATCGTGACTAGGTTCTCGATCGACCTTTGATTGTTTACATCTGCTTATATATTTACTTTATATTATTATTTTTAAAATTATTTAAACGATTTCTACTGTACGCGAACTAGAATAGGGTAATATTTAAATAATAGTACATTTATTTAAACATTAAAAAGTCTGAATCGCGCGCGGGACTTAAAATAATTTTAATATAAATTTCTATTACTTTAGAATTTTAATTTCGGAGTAGTTGGCTCGTGTAATATAAACATAAACGCACTTTTCCTCGACTTTGACTGTTCATGACTTAGTTTCCTCTTGCTCTCCGACCTGTGCACATCGCGACTCACTTTTCTAAACGCTAAAGCTTCTAAATTAATATTATCGATAATTTAATAATTATTTAAATGATTTTTATTGCACGCGGGATAGAATAGAGTAATATTTAAACAACAATACATTTATTTAAATATTAAAAAGTCTGAATCGCACACGGGACTAAAAATAATTTTAATATAAACTTCTATTACTTTAAAATTTTAATTTCGGAGTAGTTACTTCTTGTAATATAAACATAAATGCACTTTTTCACGACTTTGACTGTTCGCGACTTAGTTTCCTCTTGCTCTCCGACCTGTGCACATCGCGACTCACTTTTCTAAACGCTAAAGCTTCTAAATTAATATTATCGATAATTTAATAATTATTTAAATGATTTTTATTGCACGCGGGATAGAATAGAGTAATATTTAAACAACAATACATTTATTTAAATATTAAAAAGTCTGAATCGCACACGGGACTAAAAATAATTTTAATATAAACTTCTATTACTTTAAAATTTTAATTTCGGAGTAGTTACTTCTTGTAATATAAACATAAATGCACTTTTTCACGACTTTGACAGTTCGCGGGTTAGTTTTCTCTTGCTCTCCGACCTGTGCACATCGCGATTCACTTTTCTAGACGCTAAAGCTTCTAAATTAATATTATCGATAATTTAATAATTATTTAAATGATTTTTATTGCACGCGGGATAGAATAGAGTAATATTTAAACAACAATACATTTATTTAAATATTAAAAAGTCTGAATCGCACACGGGACTAAAAATAATTTTAATATAAACTTCTATTACTTTAAAATTTTAATTTCGGAGTAGTTACTTCTTGTAATATAAACATAAATGCACTTTTTCACGACTTTGACAGTTCGCGGGTTAGTTTTCTCTTGCTCTCCGACCTGTGCACATCGCGATTCACTTTTCTAGACGCTAAAGCTTCTAAATTAATATTATCGATAATTTAATAATTATTTAAATGATTTTTATTGCACGCGGGATAGAATAGAGTAATATTTAAATAACAATACATTTATTTAAACATTAAAAAGTCTGAATCGCACACGGGACTAAAAATAATTTTAATATAAACTTCTATTACTTTAAAATTTTAATTTCGGAGTAGTTACTTCTTGTAATATAAACATAAATGCACTTTTTCACGACTTTGACAGTTCGCGGGTTAGTTTTCTCTTGCTCTCCGACCTGTGCACATCGCGATTCACTTTTCTAGACGCTAAAGCTTCTAAATTAATATTATCGATAATTTAATAATTATTTAAATGATTTTTATTGCACGCGGGATAGAATAGAGTAATATTTAAACAACAATACATTTATTTAAATATTAAAAAGTCTGAATCGCACACGGGACTAAAAATAATTTTAATATAAACTTCTATTACTTTAAAATTTTAATTTCGGAGTAGTTACTTCTTGTAATATAAACATAAATGCACTTTTTCACGACTTTGACTGTTCGCGACTTAGTTTCCTCTTGCTCTCCGACCTGTGCACATCGCGATTCACTTTTCTAGACGCTAAAGCTTCTAAATTAATATTATCGATAATGTAATAATTATTTAAATGATTTTTTTTGCACGTGGGATAGAAAAAATAATATTTAAACAACAATACATTTATTTAAACATTAAAAAATCTGAATCGCGCGCGGGACTTAAAATAATTTTAATATAAACTTCTACTACTTTAAAATTTTAATTTCGGAGTAGTTACCTCGTGTAATATAAACATAAATGCACTTTTTCACGACTTTGACTGTTCGCGGGTTAGTTTCCTCTTGCTCTCCGACCTGTGCACATCGCGATTCACTTTTCTAAACGCTAAAGCTTCTAAATTAATATTATCGATAATTTTATAATTATTTAAACGATTTTTATTGATCGTGGAATAGAGTGGAATAATATTTAAACAATAGTACAATAAATTAAATATTAAAAAGTCTGAATCGCGCACGGGACCTAAAATAATTTTAATATAAACTTCTATTACTTTAGAATTTTAATTTCGGAGTAGTTGGCTCGTGTAATATAAACATAAACGCACTTTTTCACGACTTTGACTGTTCGCGACTTAGTTTCCTCTTGCTCTCCGACCTGTGCACATCGCGACTCACTTTTCTAAACGCTAAAGCTTCTAAATTAATATTATCGATAATTTAATAATTATTTAAATGATTTTTATTGCACGCGGGATAGAATAGAGTAATATTTAAACAATAATGCATTTATTTAAACATTAAAAAGTCTGAATCGCACACGGGACTAAAAATAATTTTAATATAAACTTCTATTACTTTAAAATTTTAATTTCGGAGTAGTTACCTCGTGTAATATAAACATAAATGCATTTTTTCACGACTTTGACAGTTCGCGAGTTAGTTTTCTCTTACTCTTCGACCTGTGCACATCGTGATTCTAATTTCTAAACGCTAAAGCTTATAAATTAATATTATCGATAACTTTATAATTATTTAAACGATTTTTATTGATCGTGGAATAGAGTGGAATAATATTTAAACAATAGTACAATAAATTGAACATTAAAAAGTCTGAATCGCGCGCGGGACTTAAAATAATTTTAATATAAACTTCTATTACTTAATTTCGGAGTAGTTGCCTCGTGTAATATAAACATAAACTCACTTTTTCACGATTTTGACAGTTCGCGAGTTAGTTTTCTCTTGCTCTACAACCTGTGCACATTGCGATACAATTTTCTAAAAGCTAAAGCTTATAAATTAATATTATTGATAATTTTATAATTATTTAAACGATTTTTATTGATCGTGGAATAGAATGGAATAATATTTAAACAATAGCACAATAAATTAAATATTAAAAAGTCTGAATCGCGCGCGGGACCTAAAATAATTTTAATATAAACTTCTATTACTTTAAAATTTTCATTTCGGAGTAGTTGCCTCGTGTAATATAAACATATACTCACTTTTTCACGACTTTGACAGTTCGCGACTTAGTTTGCTCTTACTCTCCGACCTGTGCACATCGCGATGCAATTTTCTAAACACTAAAGCTTATAAATTAATATTATCGATAATTTTATAATTATTTAAACGATTTTTGTTGTACGCGGGATAGAATGAAGTAATATTTAAAGAATAGTTCATTTATTTAAACATTAAAAATTCTAAATCGCGATTACCGATTCATTTCTCTTTTTTGTTTTGACGATTAGACATCTCAAGTGTCTCAGGATGTCTTCGCTGTAAGTATCTACGAATATTGAGGTAAATATATTTTTATATTTTACGTTTCTTCAATAATTTATACAGTTTCTTGTTTTAACGGTGATATTAATAATTTTGTTTTTATTTTGTTGTTTCAGAAAGTCATTGCGATTGCTCGGGAACCAATGTTGTAATCGAATATTTGTATCTCTTAAATATGAATATCGCGAAGTAGAAGCAGTGTTCGTTCGTTCGCGTTTCGCGATTTAAAAAGCAAAAGTTTTTGCAACGTCTGCGTGCAATGCAGTCGTTAGAGTCAGTGTTTGTTCGCAAGCTTTATTAATTTTTTAACAGTCGCATAGGCTGTATTTATAAAAGACCGTAGAGTTTCGCGAAGTAAATTCAGTGACCGTTCGTTAAAAAATAACTATCGCGATATAGAGTCAGTGCATCATTGAAGAAATTCTTGATCAACTTCGATGTCGACCTACCTAATTTTCAACCACATACGAATCGTCCGCTCTCAATTTCGATCTGAACGAGTGTTTTGGAGACATCGCAGAACTTCTTAAGTAGTAAGTGAATTTTTAAGTCCCTCCAATCACTCAATCATGTTGAGGACGAAAGGTCCGAATCAGCACGGGTGATTGGTTGTAATTAATTAGTAGAAGAGCATTGAGTGACGACGAGTAAATTTCTTCGGAGATTTACTCGTGAATGGTTTCTTATTTTTTCATTTATTTATTAGATCAGGATAGAGTCTTCTTGCTCAAACGCGTTTATAATTATTTGAGATTTTGAATATTTTAATACATTTTTAAATATTTTACTCGCGCGGAAATAAGTAAAGAATCGATATTTATAAGTTCTAATAAGGAACGAGTAAGAAGACATTCGCGATGGATAGTCTCTGGATTACAAACGAAACTGTGTATGATTTTATTACAATAATTAAAATATTCGTTTGTAAGAAGGAACGTCCAAGGGTTTGCTTTATATTTTTAAATAATTATTAATTAAATATTTAATCAATTTAAATTGATACAAAAAAAGTCTCGATAGAGACTCATTGGTTTTGAAAGTGAAAAATCGAGTAGAATGTTTGCTAAAAGACAAAGAGACGTAGTACGTAAGCCTAGATGATAAATTAATTATTTTTTAGCTCAGGATTTTCAGCAATTAATATACTATTATCTAATTTCTAATTTTTTTATAATTAATATCTAATTTCTCCCACGCAGCGAAAAAGTATCTTTCGAAAGAATAATAATAAGTTTTCAGATTCGTTAAGGTTGTATTAGGGTTTTCTTTCATATCTTAGAATTTGGAATCAAATTTTGTCGTTACAGTTTTAGAGTGATAATCGATTAGGTTGAGGCACGAAGCAAAGAAGAAGCTATATGCCGAAGACAACATGTGGCTCAAGAGGACAACTATTAGGGTATTGAGTTATTTTCGAAGGTTCACTAGGAACTTTCGAGAATGGCTCTTAGTTTTACTATATTAGTATTTTAATTTTACCATGTTGTCACTCAAAATGCTCTTATGGTGATGGGTGTAGGGGTGTAAATTTAAAAAACTGAGAAGGAGTAACTTTCCGTAAATAATATTCCCACATTGCCACGCGTACGCGAATAGGATTATTTCATATTTTATGCCTTTTTAATATTAAACTTTTTTTTAAAACTTAATTGAATTTATGATTCTAGTTTAATAAAATCAAATTTTACGTTAAAGTCGATTGATAAATTTAGCACATTTTTTCTTTTCTAAAGATCAATTCAATTCATAATTTTATTTTAATAAAATCGAGTTCTATATTAAAATCGCATATCTATGAAATGTAAAAGTAATATAATATATCTTTAGATAAGTATTCATAATTTTTCATTCTTTTTTAATAAATATTTTTTTTTCTTAGCTTTTAAGTTTAATTAAATTAAATTCCGAATTTTATCGTTCGTATAATTAATATACATATATACATATTCTTTCTTTTTCCTTATTTCTTTTCAGCTAGGTCTAAGTCATGAGATCGCGAACACGAGAAGGAATAATTAATAAATAGGATTATCTTAACATTTAAACAATGTACGATATATGTAAAGTGTAATTAATTAATATTTAAACAATAAGATATTCTTTACAACGTTATAAAAATCATATACATGTATTGTCATATATCGATTAATAGATATAATAATATTTCTTTCAGAGAGAATAATATTTAATTATATTAATCGTTTATTCTTCATAAGTTTAATCAAAATAAATTTAGCATCTTATCGTTCGTATAATTAATATACATATATACTAATTCTTTTTTCTTTTCTTAGTTCTTTTCAGCTAGGTCCGGGTCGTGCGATCGCGAACACATGAGGGAATAATTAATTAATATTTAAACAATAGGATATTCTTAGCAACGTTATAGACAACATGTATATATATTATCGTATATTATCGATTAATAAATATAATATTTATTTCAGAGAGAATAATATTTATTTATATCTGTGTTCAGAATATTTCATTTCTTTTTAATTAATCTTTTATTTTTTTTAAGTTTAATCAAATTAAATTCAGCATTTTATCGTTCGTATAATTACTGTCATTTCTATTTTTTCTTATTTACTGTCATTAATTATCCTCTATATATATCTCGGGTGGGACCCATGGGATGGAGACATGGGTGTGGGCCTCTGTGCGGGTTGCTTTCTCAGCATCTTATAGAGCTGCTTCTCTTTTCTTCTCTTTTTGGGACACTCTTTTCTATTTCACATTTTTCATTGATATTTGCTCCTATTAATTATGATTTATAAGTCTCGGGTGGGACCCATGGGATGGGGACATGGGTGTGGGCCTCTGTGCGGGTTGTTCTCTTAGCATCGTGTAGGGCTGCTTCTATTTTCTTATCTTTCTGCAGCTTCCTTTTCTATCTAATAATTTTCTTATTTAATTATGTTTTTAATTATGTTATTAATATGTTATTTCTTTTCATTATGTCTTTTCAGATTATTATTATGTTATTTCTTTTCATTATGTCTTTTCAGATTTTTATTATGTTATTTCTTTTTAATTATGTTTTTAATATATTCTTATTAATTATGATTTACAGGTTTTAGGTAGGCCCCATGAAATAGAGAGGATTGTTCTTTCAGCATCGTGCAGAGCTGCTTCTATTTTCTTATCTTTCAGCAGCTCTCTTTTATTACTCATATTTTTCTTCTTTAATTATGTTTTTAATTATGTTTTTAATTATGTTATTAATATTTTATTTCTTTTTATTATGTCTTTTCAGAATTTAATTATGTTATTTTCTTTTAATTATGTTTTTTTAATATTTATTTATGTTATTTCTTTTTAATTATGTTTTTATGTTTTTAGGTTTGTTATTAATATGTTCTAATTAATTTTAATTTTTAAGCATTTGGTAGGACCCATCAGATGAAGCGGATTGTTGTTTCAGCAGCGTGCAGAGCTACTTATATTTTCTTATCTTTCTTTTATTCATCTACTTTTTTTCTTTTTCAGGGATGATCGAGCAATCATGCAGGGATATTCAATATGTCTTTTCCTTTCTTTTTCTTATTTTTTCCTTATCTTCTTTTTTTTTCAGGATAGATCATCAAGGCATAGGTTCACCTCTGGTCGAATGCGTCATCGCCTGGCACGATTCATCATCGATTTTTACGCGCGGTTACGGGTAGGATAGGAGAACACTGGCGTGCGTGTCGGCGTGCACAAGCGTTGGTGTTCTCGGGCGCGATTAAACATCGTTTGACTGCTCGTATCGAAAACGCGCATTTAGAGTAGATTCATCGTTTTTCTAACACTCACGTGAATGAACGCGGGCGCGACTTAAAAGTCCTACCGGGGACTTCGTTTAAATTTTTGCTCGAATATTCGATTAGATTACCTCGCGAACGCGTTTTTTTAGAGTAGAGTCACCGTTTTCCGAGCACTTGCGTGGGTGTCCGGGCGCGATTAAAAGTCCTACCATGGACTTCGTTTAGTGTTGAAATTCGGGGTGCGCGAACGGTTTACCTTGTAGTGCTGTACATAGCTGGCTGATGTTATGACAATCCTAATGTTTGGTAGCGGGGCGGAAATCCCGACAAATATCATGGAAAGTCTAAATACCGGTTAGCATATGTCACTTTGGATTTCAACTTAGAGTCATCGTTATTCTAACACCCGCGTGGGTGTTCGCGTGCGCGATTAAAAGTCCTACCGGGGACTTCGTTTTGTTTGCTCGAATATTCGATTAGTTTATTTAGAGTAGAGTCACCGATTTTCGAACACTTGCGTGGGTGTCCGGGCGCGATTAAAAGTCCTATCATGGACTTCGTTTTAGTGTTGAAATTCGGCGTACGCTTCGGATTTCAACTTAGAGTCACCGTTATTCTAACACTCACGTAAGAGTTCGCTTACGCGATTGAAAGTCCTACCGGGGACTTCGTTTTATTTCTTCGACATATCGATTAGATTACTTCGCGAATTTGGATAGAACTGTAGAATCTACGTAATAATAACACACGTGAGTGTCGCGAACGCGATTAATGCGCTTTGATTGTTCGAAATTCGGATGCACGAATTAGGATGTGCTTAATAATCCGTTATGCCTGAGGCGGAGGGTGTCGAACGGTTAAGCTTTCTGTAAGTGGAGTCCCTGTAGCTAAGGCTAGATACTTCCTGTTAGCTTTGTCCCATGCCCAAGATATCCGAAGCGGAAGGCATGAGGGATCGGTATCGCGGTACGCGGATTTTAAAGTAAAGTAGAGTCACCGTTAGCTCGTGGGTCTCCACATGCAGCAACTTCCACGTAGTGAGACCTGGGTCGTTAATACTTGCAAAGTTTAATTGTAAACTTTTAAATGCAAGTATTACCGAGCGAATGGCTGCATATTGTATTATTTTTCCAATATCTTTTCAAACTAATTCCAACTAAACATTAATATATTTCCATCTTATATAGCTAATAATTCTTCGAAAGAAGAAATATAACAGAATTTATTGTACAATAATTTCATAGACCAACGAAAAGGAACTTTTTCTATCACACTTTTTTGTTCGCTGTTACTTCTATTCTTTTTTATTTATTATAATTAATTATTCTTTATAAGTCTCGGGTGGGACTCACAGGAGGGGCCTGTGGGCGAGGGCTTCTGTGCGGGCTGCTGTCTCAGCATCATATAGAACTGTTTCTTTTGTCTTATCTTTTTGGCGCTCTCTATTCCTCTCTTTCTGGGGCTCTCTTTTCTTTCTTCGGCTCTCGTTTCTATCTCAAATTTTTCTTTTTCAATTATGTTTTCAATTGTGTTATTAGTATGTTATTTCCTTTTAATTTTGTTTTTAATTATGTGTTTAATTGTGTTTTTAATTATATCTTTAATTATATTTTTGATTATGTTCTTAATTATGTTTTTAATATATTCTATTAATTATGATTTAGTTGCTTTAAGTACGATCCATAGGATGATGCATGCTGCTTCTCTTTTCGTTTCTTTTTCTAGTTCTCTTATCGATTTATATATATTTATTTTCTATTTGTATTTTATATATGTATATATATATATATATTATTTCCACTTTATCTTTTTCTTTTACAGGATAGGTCATCGAGGGATAGGTTCATCTGTGGACGGATGCATCGTCGCCTGGCTGGATTCATTCTCGATTTTTACGCGTGAATACGGGAAGGATAGGAAGAACACTGGCGCGCGTGTCGGCGGGCACAGGCGTTGGTGTTCTCGGGCGCGATTAAACTTCGTTTGATTGTTCGAATCGAAAACGCGAATTGTAGAGTAGAGTCATCGTTTTTCTAACACTCGCGTGGGTGTTCGGGCGTGATTAAAGGTCCTACCGTGGACTTCGTTTGATTTTTTCCAAATTCCGATGGGGGTACTTCGCGAATTTCGGCCTAACAGTAGAATCTACGTAATTACAACACACACGTGAGTGTCGCGACGCGATTAGTATTTCTAAGGAGTGCGCTTTGTTTGTTCGAAATTCGGAAAGCACAATTTCAGATGTGCTTAATTATCCGTTATATCTGAAGTGGACGGTGCAAACGGTGGAGCTATCTGTAAGAGGTGTGCAGTAGCTAAAGCTACGCATACCCTGTTAGTTAAGAAGCCAGTGCATTGAAGCGGAAAGGTATAGCGGATCGGTATCGCGGAACGCGAATTTTAGAGTAGAGTCACCGACAGTCCGTGGGTCTCCACATGCAGCAACTTCCACGTAGTGAGACCTGGGTCGGTATTACTTGCATACTCTAATTCTAAATTCTTTAACGCAAGTACTACCGAGCGAATGGCTGCATATTTTATTACTTTTCCAATATCTTTTCGAACTAATTCCAACTAAACATTAATATATTTCCATCTTATATAGCTAATAATTCTTCGAAAGAAGAAATATAACAGAATTTATTGTACAATAATTTCATAGACCAACGAAAAGGAACTTTTTCTATCACACCTTTTTGTCCACTGTTATTTCTATTTATTCTTATTTACTTTCATTAATTATCCTTTGTATATTTCGGGTGGGACCCACAGGAGGGGCCTGTGGGCGAGGGCTTCTGTGCGGGCTGCTGTCTCAGCATCATATAGAACTGTTTCTCTTGTCTTATCTTTTTGGGGCTCTCTATTCCTCTCTTTCTGGGGCTCTCTTTTCTTTCTTCGGCTCTCGTTTCTATCTCAAATTTTTCTTTTTATATTATGTTTTCAATTATGTTATTATTATGTTATTTCCTTTTTAATATGTCTTCTTAATATTTATTTATGTTGTTTCTTTCTAATCCTCTATTTAATTATGTGTTTAATTATGTGTTTATGTTTTTAATTATGTTTATTTTCTGTTTATATTATATATATATGGTTTTCTGTTTTATATATTCTTTTGTTCTTTTATTTCCTCTTTATCTTTTTCTTTTACAGGATAGGTCATCGAGGGATAGGTTCATCTGCGGACGGATGCATCGTCGCCTGGCTGGATTCATTCTCGATTTTTACGCGTGAATACGGGAAGGATAGGAAGAACACTGGCGCGCGTGTCGGCGGGCACAGGCGTTGGTGTTCTCGGGCGCGATTAAACTTCGTTTGATTGTTCGAATCGAAAACGCGAATTGTAGAGTAGAGTCATCGTTTTTCTAACACTCGCGTGGGTGTTCGGGCGTGATTAAAGGTCCTACCGTGGACTTCGTTTGATTTTTTCCAAATTCCGATGGGGGTACTTCGCGAATTTCGGCCTAACAGTAGAATCTACGTAATTACAACACACACGTGAGTGTCGCGACGCGATTAGTATTTCTAAGGAGTGCGCTTTGTTTGTTCGAAATTCGGAAAGCACAATTTCAGATGTGCTTAATTATCCGTTATATCTGAAGTGGACGGTGCAAACGGTGGAGCTATCTGTAAGAGGTGTGCAGTAGCTAAAGCTACGCATACCCTGTTAGTTAAGAAGCCAGTGCATTGAAGCGGAAAGGTATAGCGGATCGGTATCGCGGAACGCGAATTTTAGAGTAGAGTCACCGACAGTCCGTGGGTCTCCACATGCAGCAACTTCCACGTAGTGAGACCTGGGTCGGTATTACTTGCATACTCTAATTCTAAATTCTTTAACGCAAGTACTACCGAGCGAATGGCTGCATATTTTATTACTTTTCCAATATATTTTTAATCTCATTCTAAATGAACAATAATATTTTTCCACTTTATATCGCTAATAATACTTCAAACGAGGAATATGGCAGAATTCTATTCTACAATAATTTCATAGACCAACGAAAAGGAACTTTTTCTATCACACCTTTTTGTCCACTGTTATTTCTATTTATTCTTATTTACTTTCATTAATTATCCTTTGTGTATTTCGGGTGGGACCCATGGGATGGGGACATGGGTGTGGGCCTCTGTGCGGGTTGCTTTCTCAGCATCTTATAGAGCTGCTTCTCTTTTCTTCTCTTTTTGGGGCTCTCTTTTCTATTACATATTTTTCATTCTTATTTACTATTGTTAATTATGAATTATTAGTCTCGGGTGGGACCCATGGGATGGGGACATGGGTGTGGGCCTCTGTGCGGGTTGCTGTCTTAGCATCGTGTGGAGCTGCTTCTATTTTCTTATCTTTCTGCAGCTTTCTTTTCTATCTAATATTTTTCTTATTTAATTATGTTTTTAATTATGTTAATAATATGTTATTTCTTTTCATTATGTTTTTTCAGATTTTTATTATGTTATTTCTTTTTAATTATGTCTTTTCAGAATATAATTATGTTATTTCTTATTAATTATGTTTTTTTAATATTTATTTATGTTATTTCTTTTTAATTATGATTTTATGTTTTTAGTTATGTTAATATGTTTTTATTAATTGTAATTTTTAAGCATAAGGTCGGAACCATGTGATGAAGAGGACTGTTGTTTCAGCATCGTGCAGAGCTACTACTATTTTCTTATTTTTCAGAAGCTCTCTTTTATTATTCATATTTTTCTCCTTTAATTATGTTTTTTATTATATTATTTCTTTTTAATTATGTCTTTTCAGAATTCATTTATGTTATTTATTTTTAATTATGTTTTTTTAATATTTATTTATGCTATTACTTTTTAATTATGTTTTTATGTTTTTAGGTTTGTTATTAATATATTCTAATTAATTTTAATTTTTAAGCATTAGGTAGGACCCAGGGGATGAAACGGACTGTTGTTTCAGCAGCGCGCAGAGCTGCTTCTATTTTCTCATCTTTCTACAGGTTTCTTACCTATTTATATATATTTATTTTCTATTATATTTCTGTTCTATTTATAATCTATATATATTATGTTTTATTTTATATATTCTTTTCCTTTCTTATTTTCTCCTTAACTTCTTTTTTTTCAGGATAGATCATCAAGGCATAGGTTCACCTCTGGACGAATGCGTCATCGCCTGGCACGACCCATCATCGATTTTTACGCGCAGTTACGGGTAGGATAGGAGAACACTGGCGTGCGTGTCGGCGTGCACAAGCGTTGGTGTTCTCGGGCGCGATTAAACATCGTTTGACTGCTCGTATCGAAAACGCGCATTTAGAGTAGATTCATCGTTTTTCTAACACTCACGTGAATGAACGCGGGCGCGACTTAAAAGTCCTACCGGGGACTTCGTTTAAATTTTTGCTCGAATATTCGATTAGATTACCTCGCGAACGCGTTTTTTTAGAGTAGAGTCACCGTTTTCCGAGCACTTGCGTGGGTGTCCGGGCGCGATTAAAAGTCCTACCATGGACTTCGTTTAGTGTTGAAATTCGGGGTGCGCGAACGGTTTACCTTGTAGTGCTGTACATAGCTGGCTGATGTTATGACAATCCTAATGTTTGGTAGCGGGGCGGAAATCCCGACAAATATCATGGAAAGTCTAAATACCGGTTAGCATATGTCACTTTGGATTTCAACTTAGAGTTATCGTTATTCTAACACCCGCGTGGGTGTTCGCGTGCGCGATTAAAAGTCCTACCGGGGACTTCGTTTTGTTTGCTCGAATATTCGATTAGTTTATTTAGAGTAGAGTCACCGATTTTCGAACACTTGCGTGGGTGTCCGGGCGCGATTAAAAGTCCTATCATGGACTTCGTTTTAGTGTTGAAATTCGGCGTACGCTTCGGATTTCAACTTAGAGTCACCGTTATTCTAACACTCACGTAAGAGTTCGCTTACGCGATTGAAAGTCCTACCGGGGACTTCGTTTTATTTCTTCGACATATCGATTAGATTACTTCGCGAATTTGGATAGAACTGTAGAATCTACGTAATAATAACACACGTGAGTGTCGCGAACGCGATTAATGCGCTTTGATTGTTCGAAATTCGGATGCACGAATTAGGATGTGCTTAATAATCCGTTATGCCTGAGGCGGAGGGTGTCGAACGGTTAAGCTTTCTGTAAGTGGAGTCCCTGTAGCTAAGGCTAGATACTTCCTGTTAGCTTTGTCCCATGCCCAAGATATCCGAAGCGGAAGGCATGAGGGATCGGTATCGCGGTACGCGGATTTTAAAGTAAAGTAGAGTCACCGTTAGCTCGTGGGTCTCCACATGCAGCAACTTCCACGTAGTGAGACCTGGGTCGTTAATACTTGCAAAGTTTAATTGTAAACTTTTAAATGCAAGTATTACCGAGCGAATGGCTGCATATTGTATTATTTTTCCAATATCTTTTCAAACTAATTCCAACTAAACATTAATATATTTCCATCTTATATAGCTAATAATTCTTCGAAAGAAGAAATATAACAGAATTTATTGTACAATAATTTCATAGACCAACGAAAAGGAACTTTTTCTATCACACTTTTTTGTTCGCTGTTACTTCTATTCTTTTTTATTTATTATAATTAATTATTCTTTATAAGTCTCGGGTGGGACTCACAGGAGGGGCCTGTGGGCGAGGGCTTCTGTGCGGGCTGCTGTCTCAGCATCATATAGAACTGTTTCTTTTGTCTTATCTTTTTGGCGCTCTCTATTCCTCTCTTTCTGGGGCTCTCTTTTCTTTCTTCGGCTCTCGTTTCTATCTCAAATTTTTCTTTTTCAATTATGTTTTCAATTGTGTTATTAGTATGTTATTTCCTTTTTAATATGTCTTCTTAATATTTATTTATGTTGTTTCTTTCTAATTCTCTATTTAATTATGTGTTTAATTATGTGTTTATGTTTTTAATTATGTTTATTTTCTGTTTATATTATATATATATGGTTTTCTGTTTTATATATTCTTTTGTTCTTTTATTTCCTCTTTATCTTTTTCTTTTACAGGATAGGTCATCGAGGGATAGGTTCATCTGCGGACGGATGCATCGTCGCCTGGCTGGATTCATTCTCGATTTTTACGCGTGAATACGGGAAGGATAGGAAGAACACTGGCGCGCGTGTCGGCGGGCACAGGCGTTGGTGTTCTCGGGCGCGATTAAACTTCGTTTGATTGTTCGAATCGAAAACGCGAATTGTAGAGTAGAGTCATCGTTTTTCTAACACTTGCGTGGGTGTTCGGGCGTGATTAAAGGTCCTACCGTGGACTTCGTTTGATTTTTTCCAAATTCCGATGGGGGTACTTCGCGAATTTCGGCCTAACAGTAGAATCTACGTAATTACAACACACACGTGAGTGTCGCGACGCGATTGGTATTTCTAAGGAGTGCGCTTTGTTTGTTCGAAATTCGGAAAGCACAATTTCAGATGTGCTTAATTATCCGTTATATCTGAAGTGGACGGTGCAAATGGTGGAGCTATCTGTAAGAGGTGTGCAGTAGCTAAAGCTACGCATACCCTGTTAGTTAAGAAGCCAGTGCATTGAAGCGGAAAGGTATAGCGGATCGGTATCGCGGAACGCGAATTTTAGAGTAGAGTCACCGACAGTCCGTGGGTCTCCACATGCAGCAACTGCCACGTAGTGAGACCTGGGTCGGTATTACTTGCAAAGTCTAATTCTAAATCATATTACGCAAGTACTACCGAGCGAATGGCTGCATATCTTTATCCGATTAAAAATTTTTTCTTTTCATATCTTACTAAACGTTAATGTACTTTTATTTTACTTAGCTAATTATGTTAGAATACATAAAGATAAGAGTAGACGTTCAAGAATTCTTAAATAATTTCTTAGAAAAATATATTGAAAAGTTTTTAATTGTTTTAGTAATTAAATTAAACAATATTTTTATTTCGTAAAGCGTTTCATAGCTCTTAAAACGCGTTAGATAAAGTTGCTGTCTTTCGCTCTTTGTTGATCGATACTTCTAAGAAGAATGAACACTGGAAGTACGGTATAAGATATTACGTCAGCCTCCTTTCGTATTCCTCCATTCATATGTGTAAACGTCGAAATGAAATTTTTCCGTAACATTACATTCTCTCATCTTATAGATACGATTGTTTTATAATTATTTAAACAAAATATATTGCTCTCGGAATACGGTGCGACGATGAGTAATTAAATAATTATAAAATGACTGTGTCTATATAACGAGTAGCTGTACGGAAAGATTTCATTTCGACGTTTATACCTCGGAGTACGAAAGAAGACTGACGTGGTATCTCTTATCGTCCTTCCAATGAACCTTTCTTGTTGGCATGATCGATCGACGAAGGTCGAATGAAAACTATTTATCTATCACGTCTTACAAGTTATCCAACGCTAACGCAAAACTATATTGGGTTATTACTGTTTCATCGTACTCCGAGTGCATTGTACATTGTTTAAATAATTATAAAATAATCGTATCTATAAGAGGATAGAATTTAACGGTACGGAAGAGTTTCATTTCGACGTTTACACCTCGGGATACGAAAGGAGACTGACTTAGTATCTCGTATTGCCCTTCCAGTGTTCCTTTTACTTGAAATTATCGATCGAAGATCGTTGAATGAAAACAACTTTTTTTAACGCGTCTTTAGAGCTATACAACGCTTTACGAAATGTAATATTAATTAAACAACGTACAATACACTCGGAGTACAATGAGAGAGTAAATAAATAGTATTACATTTCGTAAAGCGTTGTATAGCTATTAAGACGCGTTACATAAAATAGTTTTCTTTCGCTCTTTCTTGTTCGATAATTTCAAGAAGAAGGAAGAACACTGGAAGGGCGATACGAGATACTACGTCAGCTTCCTTTCGTACTCCGAGATGTAAACGTAGAAATGGAATATTTCCTTACCGCTAAATTCTATCGTCTTATTGATACGATTACTTTATAATTATTTAAACAATGTACAATGCACTAGGAGTATAATGAGACAGTAATTAAACAATATAGGCATTCGTAAAGCGTTGAATAGCTCGTAAGACGTTATATAAAATAGTTCTCATTCACTTTTTGTCGATCGATAATGCCAACAAAGAAGGAGCATTGGAAGGACGATACGAGATACCACCTCCTTTCGTACTCCGGAGAGTAAATGTCGAAATGAAATTTGTTCGTACCTCTATATTCTTTCGTCTTATAGATACGTATGTTTTATAATTTCATAAACCCGTGGGTTTCCATGTGCAGCAATTTCCACTTAGTGAGTCCTGTATCGATATTACTTGCGAAGTCTAATTCTAAATCACGTTACGTTCGCAGTTGAGACTGGTTTCGTTCGTAGTTGCGACTGTTTACGTCCGTAGTTGAGACTGGCTACATTCGCAGTTGCGACTGCTTACGTTCGTTGTTGAGACTGGTTAGATTCGCAGTACCGACTGGTTACATTCGCAGTTGAGACTGGTTTCGTTTGTAGTTTCGACTGGATACATTCGCAGTTGCGACTGGTTACTTTTGTAGTTGCGATTGGTTTCGTTCGTAGTTGAGACGGGTTACATTCACAGTTGCAACTGGATACATTCGCACTTGTGACTGGTTACTTTTGTAGTTGCGACTGGTTACATACGCAGTTGCCACCGATTACATTCGCAGTTGCGACTGCTTACGTTCGTAGTTGAGACTGGTTACATTTGCAGTACCGACTAGTTACATTCGCAGTTGAGACTGGATACGTTTGTAGATTCGACTGGATACATTCGCAGTTGCGACTGGTTACTTTTGTAGTTGCGACTGGTTTCGTTTGTAGTTGAGACTAGTGATTTTCGCAGTTGCGACTGGATACATTCGCAGTTGCGACTGCTTACGTTCGTAGATGAGACTGGTTACATTAGCAGTTCCGACTGGTTACTTTTGTAGTTGCGACTGGTTTCGTTCGTAGTTGAGACTAGTTAAATTCGCAGTTGCGACTGTTTACGTTCGTAGTTGAGACTGGCTACATTCGCAGTTGCGACTGCTTACGTTCGTTGATGAGACTGGTTAGATTCGCAGTACCGACTGGTTACATTCGCAGTTGAGACTGGTTTCGTTTGTAGTTTCGACTGGATACATTCGCAGTTGCGACTGGTTACTTTTGTAGTTGCGATTGGTTTCGTTCGTAGTTGAGACGGGTTACATTCGCAGTTGCGACTGGTTACTTTTGTAGTTGCGACTGGTTTCGTTCGTAGTTGAGACTAGTTATTTTCGCAGTTGCGACTGGATACATCCGCAGTTGCGACTGCATACGTTCGTAGTTGAGACTGGTTACATTCGCAGTTCCGGCTGGTTACATTCGCAGTTGAGACTGGTTACGTTTGTAGTTTCGACTGGATACATTCGCAGTTGCGACTGGTTACTTTTGTAGTTGCGATTGGTTTCGTTCGTAGTTGAGACTGGTTACATTCACAGTTGCGACTGGATACATTCGTAGTTGAAACTAGTTATTTTCGCAGTTGCGGCTGGATACATCCGCAGTTGCGACTGCTTACGTTCGTAGTTGAGACTGGTTTCCTCCGCAGTACCGACTGGTTACATTCGCAGTTGAGTCTGGTTACGTTTGTAGTTTCGACTGGATATATTCGCAGTTGCGACTGGTTACTTTTGTAGTTGCGACTGGTTTCGTTCGTAGTTGAGACTAGTTATTTTCGCAGTTGCGACTGGATACATTCGCAGTTGCGACTGCTTACGTTCGTAGTTGAGACTGGTTACATTAGCAGTTCCGACTGGTTACTTTTGTAGTTGCGACTGGTTTCGTTCGTAGTTGAGACTAGTTATATTCGCAGTTGCGACTGGATACATTCGCAGTTGCGACTGGTTACATTCGCAGTTGCCACCGATTACATTCGCAGTTGCGACTGCTTACGTTCGTAGTTGAGACTGGTTACATTTGCAGTAACGACTGGTTACATTCGCAGTTGAGACTGGTTACGTTTGTAGTTTTGACTGGATACATTCGCAGTTGCGACTGGTTACTTTTGTAGTTGCGACTGGTTTCTTTCGTAGTTGAGACTAGTTATTTTCGCAGTTGCGACTGGATACATCCGCAGTTACGACTGCTTACGCTCGTAGTTGAGACTGGTTACATACGCAGTACCGACTGGTTACATTCGCAGTTGAGACTGGTTACGTTTGTAGTTTCGACTGGATACATTCGCAGTTGCGACTGGTTACTTTTGTAGTTGCGACTGGTTTCGTTTGTAGTTGAGACTAGTGATTTTCGCAGTTGCGACTGGATACATTCGCAGTTGCGACTGCTTACGTTCGTAGATGAGACTGGTTACATTAGCAGTTCCGACTGGTTACTTTTGTAGTTGCGACTGGTTACATTCACAGTTGCGACTGGATACATTCGTAGTTGAAACTAGTTATTTTCGCAGTTGCGGCTGGATACATCCGCAGTTGCGACTGCTTACGTTCGTAGTTGAGACTGGTTTCCTCCGCAGTACCGACTGGTTACATTCGCAGTTGAGTCTGGTTACGTTTGTAGTTTCGACTGGATATATTCGCAGTTGCGACTGGTTACTTTTGTAGTTGCGACTGGTTTCGTTCGTAGTTGAGACTAGTTATTTTCGCAGTTGCGACTGGATACATTCGCAGTTGCGACTGCTTACGTTCGTAGTTGAGACTGGTTACATTAGCAGTTCCGACTGGTTACTTTTGTAGTTGCGACTGGTTTCGTTCGTAGTTGAGACTAGTTATATTCGCAGTTGCGACTGGATACATTCGCAGTTGCGACTGGTTACATTCGCAGTTGCCACCGATTACATTCGCAGTTGCGACTGCTTACGTTCGTAGTTGAGACTGGTTACATTTGCAGTAACGACTGGTTACATTCGCAGTTGAGACTGGTTACGTTTGTAGTTTTGACTGGATACATTCGCAGTTGCGACTGGTTACTTTTGTAGTTGCGACTGGTTTCTTTCGTAGTTGAGACTAGTTATTTTCGCAGTTGCGACTGGATACATCCGCAGTTACGACTGCTTACGCTCGTAGTTGAGACTGGTTACATACGCAGTACCGACTGGTTACATTCGCAGTTGAGACTGGTTACGTTTGTAGTTTCGACTGGATACATTCGCAGTTGCGACTGGTTACTTTTGTAGTTGCGACTGGTTTCGTTTGTAGTTGAGACTAGTGATTTTCGCAGTTGCGACTGGATACATTCGCAGTTGCGACTGCTTACGTTCGTAGATGAGACTGGTTACATTAGCAGTTCCGACTGGTTACTTTTGTAGTTGCGACTGGTTTCGTTCGTAGTTGAGACTAGTTAAATTCGCAGTTGCGACTGTTTACGTTCGTAGTTGAGACTGGCTACATTCGCAGTTGCGACTGCTTACGTTCGTTGATGAGACTGGTTAGATTCGCAGTACCGACTGGTTACATTCGCAGTTGAGACTGGTTTCGTTTGTAGTTTCGACTGGATACATTCGCAGTTGCGACTGGTTACTTTTGTAGTTGCGACTGGTTTCGTTCGTAGTTGAGACTAGTTATTTTCGCAGTTGCGACTGGATACATCCGCAGTTGCGACTGCATACGTTCGTAGTTGAGACTGGTTACATTCGCAGTTCCGGCTGGTTACATTCGCAGTTGAGACTGGTTACGTTTGTAGTTTCGACTGGATACATTCGCAGTTGCGACTGGTTACTTTTGTAGTTGCGATTGGTTTCGTTCGTAGTTGAGACTGGTTACATTCACAGTTGCGACTGGATACATTCGTAGTTGAAACTAGTTATTTTCGCAGTTGCGGCTGGATACATCCGCAGTTGCGACTGCTTACGTTCGTAGTTGAGACTGGTTTCCTCCGCAGTACCGACTGGTTACATTCGCAGTTGAGTCTGGTTACGTTTGTAGTTTCGACTGGATATATTCGCAGTTGCGACTGGTTACTTTTGTAGTTGCGACTGGTTTCGTTCGTAGTTGAGACTAGTTATTTTCGCAGTTGCGACTGGATACATTCGCAGTTGCGACTGCTTACGTTCGTAGTTGAGACTGGTTACATTAGCAGTTCCGACTGGTTACTTTTGTAGTTGCGACTGGTTTCGTTCGTAGTTGAGACTAGTTATATTCGCAGTTGCGACTGGATACATTCGCAGTTGCGACTGGTTACATTCGCAGTTGCCACCGATTATATTCGCAGTTGCGACTGCTTACGTTCGTAGTTGAGACTGGTTACATTTGCAGTACCGACTGGTTACATTCGCAGTTGAGACTGGTTACGTTTGTAGTTTTGACTGGATACATTCGCAGTTGCGACTGGTTACTTTTGTAGTTGCGACTGGTTTCTTTCGTAGTTGAGACTAGTTATTTTCGCAGTTGCGACTGGATACATCCGCAGTTACGACTGCTTACGTTCGTAGTTGAGACTGGTTACATACGCAGTACCGACTGGTTACATTCGCAGTTGAGACTGGTTACGTTTGTAGTTTCGACTGGATACATTCGCAGTTGCGACTGGTTACTTTTGTAGTTGCGACTGGTTTCGTTTGTAGTTGAGACTAGTGATTTTCGCAGTTGCGACTGGATACATTCGCAGTTGCGACTGCTTACGTTCGTAGATGAGACTGGTTACATTAGCAGTTCCGACTGGTTACTTTTGTAGTTGCGACTGGTTTCGTTCGTAGTTGAGACTAGTTAAATTCGCAGTTGCGACTGTTTACGTTCGTAGTTGAGACTGGCTACATTCGCAGTTGCGACTGCTTACGTTCGTAGATGAGACTGGTTACATTAGCAGTTCCGACTGGTTACTTTTGTAGTTACGACTGCTTACGTTCGTAGTTGAGACTGGTTACATACGCAGTACCGACTGGTTACATTCGCAGTTGAGATTGGTTACGTTTGTAGTTTCGACTGGATACATTCGCAGTTGCGACTGCTTACTTTTGTAGTTGCGACTGGTTTCGTTCGTAGTTGAGACTAGTTATTTTCGCAGTTGCGACTGGATACATCCGCAGTTGCGACTGCATACGTTCGTAGTTGAGACTGGTTACATTCGCAGTTCCGGCTGGTTACATTCGCAGTTGAGACTGGTTACGTTTGTAGTTTCGACTGGATACATTCGCAGTTGCGACTGGTTACTTTTGTAGTTGCGATTGGTTTCGTTCGTAGTTGAGACTGGTTACATTCACAGTTGCGACTGGATACATTCGTAGTTGAAACTAGTTATTTTCGCAGTTGCGGCTGGATACATCCGCAGTTGCGACTGCTTACGTTCGTAGTTGAGACTGGTTTCCTCCGCAGTACCGACTGGTTACATTCGCAGTTGAGTCTGGTTACGTTTGTAGTTTCGACTGGATATATTCGCAGTTGCGACTGGTTACTTTTGTAGTTGCGACTGGTTTCGTTCGTAGTTGAGACTAGTTATTTTCGCAGTTGCGACTGGATACATTCGCAGTTGCGACTGCTTACGTTCGTAGTTGAGACTGGTTACATTAGCAGTTCCGACTGGTTACTTTTGTAGTTGCGACTGGTTTCGTTCGTAGTTGAGACTAGTTATATTCGCAGTTGCGACTGGATACATTCGCAGTTGCGACTGGTTACATTCGCAGTTGCCACCGATTACATTCGCAGTTGCGACTGCTTACGTTCGTAGTTGAGACTGGTTACATTTGCAGTAACGACTGGTTACATTCGCAGTTGAGACTGGTTACGTTTGTAGTTTTGACTGGATACATTCGCAGTTGCGACTGGTTACTTTTGTAGTTGCGACTGGTTTCTTTCGTAGTTGAGACTAGTTATTTTCGCAGTTGCGACTGGATACATCCGCAGTTACGACTGCTTACGCTCGTAGTTGAGACTGGTTACATACGCAGTACCGACTGGTTACATTCGCAGTTGAGACTGGTTACGTTTGTAGTTTCGACTGGATACATTCGCAGTTGCGACTGGTTACTTTTGTAGTTGCGACTGGTTTCGTTTGTAGTTGAGACTAGTGATTTTCGCAGTTGCGACTGGATACATTCGCAGTTGCGACTGCTTACGTTCGTAGATGAGACTGGTTACATTAGCAGTTCCGACTGGTTACTTTTGTAGTTGCGACTGGTTTCGTTCGTAGTTGAGACTAGTTAAATTCGCAGTTGCGACTGTTTACGTTCGTAGTTGAGACTGGCTACATTCGCAGTTGCGACTGCTTACGTTCGTTGATGAGACTGGTTAGATTCGCAGTACCGACTGGTTACATTCGCAGTTGAGACTGGTTTCGTTTGTAGTTTCGACTGGATACATTCGCAGTTGCGACTGGTTACTTTTGTAGTTGCGACTGGTTTCGTTCGTAGTTGAGACTAGTTATTTTCGCAGTTGCGACTGGATACATCCGCAGTTGCGACTGCATACGTTCGTAGTTGAGACTGGTTACATTCGCAGTTCCGGCTGGTTACATTCGCAGTTGAGACTGGTTACGTTTGTAGTTTCGACTGGATACATTCGCAGTTGCGACTGGTTACTTTTGTAGTTGCGATTGGTTTCGTTCGTAGTTGAGACTGGTTACATTCACAGTTGCGACTGGATACATTCGTAGTTGAAACTAGTTATTTTCGCAGTTGCGGCTGGATACATCCGCAGTTGCGACTGCTTACGTTCGTAGTTGAGACTGGTTTCCTCCGCAGTACCGACTGGTTACATTCGCAGTTGAGTCTGGTTACGTTTGTAGTTTCGACTGGATATATTCGCAGTTGCGACTGGTTACTTTTGTAGTTGCGACTGGTTTCGTTCGTAGTTGAGACTAGTTATTTTCGCAGTTGCGACTGGATACATTCGCAGTTGCGACTGCTTACGTTCGTAGTTGAGACTGGTTACATTAGCAGTTCCGACTGGTTACTTTTGTAGTTGCGACTGGTTTCGTTCGTAGTTGAGACTAGTTATATTCGCAGTTGCGACTGGATACATTCGCAGTTGCGACTGGTTACATTCGCAGTTGCCACCGATTATATTCGCAGTTGCGACTGCTTACGTTCGTAGTTGAGACTGGTTACATTTGCAGTACCGACTGGTTACATTCGCAGTTGAGACTGGTTACGTTTGTAGTTTTGACTGGATACATTCGCAGTTGCGACTGGTTACTTTTGTAGTTGCGACTGGTTTCTTTCGTAGTTGAGACTAGTTATTTTCGCAGTTGCGACTGGATACATCCGCAGTTACGACTGCTTACGTTCGTAGTTGAGACTGGTTACATACGCAGTACCGACTGGTTACATTCGCAGTTGAGACTGGTTACGTTTGTAGTTTCGACTGGATACATTCGCAGTTGCGACTGGTTACTTTTGTAGTTGCGACTGGTTTCGTTTGTAGTTGAGACTAGTGATTTTCGCAGTTGCGACTGGATACATTCGCAGTTGCGACTGCTTACGTTCGTAGATGAGACTGGTTACATTAGCAGTTCCGACTGGTTACTTTTGTAGTTGCGACTGGTTTCGTTCGTAGTTGAGACTAGTTAAATTCGCAGTTGCGACTGTTTACGTTCGTAGTTGAGACTGGCTACATTCGCAGTTGCGACTGCTTACGTTCGTAGATGAGACTGGTTACATTAGCAGTTCCGACTGGTTACTTTTGTAGTTACGACTGCTTACGTTCGTAGTTGAGACTGGTTACATACGCAGTACCGACTGGTTACATTCGCAGTTGAGATTGGTTACGTTTGTAGTTTCGACTGGATACATTCGCAGTTGCGACTGCTTACTTTTGTAGTTGCGACTGGTTTCGTTCGTAGTTGAGACTAGTTATTTACGCAGTTGCGACTGGATACATCCGCAGTTGCGACTGCTTACGTTCGTAGTTGAAACTGGTTACATTCGCAGTACCAACTGGTTACATTCGCAGTTGCGACTGGTTACTTTTGTAGTTGCGATTGGTTTCGTTCGTAGTTGAGACTGGTTACATTCACAGTTGCGACTGGATACATTCGCACTTGTGACTGGTTACTTTTGTAGTTGCGACTGGTTACATTCGCAGTTGCCACCGATTACATTCGCAGTTGCGACTGCTTACGTTCGTAGTTGAGACTGGTTACATTTGCAGTACCGACTGGTTACATTCGCAGTTGAGACTGGTTACGTTTGTAGTTTCGACTGGATACATTCGCAGTTGCGACGGGTTACTTTTGTAGTTGCGATTGGTTTCGTTCGTAGTTGAGACAGGTTACATTCACAGTTGCGACTGGATACATTCGTAGTTGAAACTGGTTACATTCGCAGTTGCGACTGGATACATTCGCAGCTGCAACTGCTTACGTTCGTAGTTGAGACTGGTTTCCTCCGCAGTACCGACTGGTTATATTCGCAGTTGAGACTGGTTACGTTTGTAGTTTCGACTGGATACATTCGCAGTTGCGACTGGTTACTTTTGTAGTTGCGACTGGTTTCGTTCGTAGTTGAGACTGGTTATATTCGCAGTTGCGACTGGATACATTCTCAGTTGTGACTTCTTACTTTCGTAGTTGAGACTGGTTACTTTTGTAGCTGCGACTAGTTTCGTTCGTAGTTGAGACTGGTTACACTCGCAGTTGCGACTGGATATTTTCGCTGTTGCGACTGTTTACGTTTGTAGTTGAGACTGGTTACATTCGTAGTTGCGACTGGATACATTCGTAGTTGCGACTTGTTATGTTTGTAGTTTCTACTGGTTAAGTTCGTAGTTCCGACTTCTTACGTCCGTAGTAGCGACTGATTACTTTTGTAGTTGCGGCTGTTTATGTGAGTAGTTGCTACTGGTTAAGTTTGTTGTCGATAATGGTTACATTCGCAGTTCCGACTGGTTACATTCGCAGTTGCGACTGGTTGCATTCGCAGTTGCGATTGCTTACTTTCGTAGTTAAGGCTGGTAACGTTTGTAGTTGCGACTGGTTTCATTCGCTGTTGGGACTAGTAATATTCGCAGTTGCGACTGGATACATTCGCTGTTGCGACTGGATACATTCGCAGGTGCGACTGCTTACGTTTGTAGTTGAGACTGGTTACATTCGCAGTTCCGACTGGGTACATTCACAGTTCCGACTGGTTTCGTACGCAGTTGCGACTGGTTACATTCGCAGTTACGCCTGGTTACATTCGCATTTACGACTGGTTACATTCGCAGTTGCGACTGCTTACGTTCGTAGTTGAGCATGGTTACATTCGCAGTTGAGACTGGATACATTCGCAGTTGCGACTGGGAACATTCGCAGTTGCGACTGCTTACGTTCCTAGTTGAGACTGCTTAGGTTTGTAGTTGAGACTGGTTACATTCGCAGTTCCGACTGGTTACATTAGCAGTTGCGACTGGTTACATTCGCAGTTCCGTCTGGTTACATATGCAGTTGCGACTGGATACATTCGTAGTAGCGACTTATTATGTTTGTAGTTGCTACTGGTTAAGTTCGTAGTTCCGACTTCTTACGTCCGTAGTAGCGACTGATTACGCTTTAGTTGCAACTGGTTATGTTTGTAGTTGCTACTGATTAAGTTTGCTGTCGAGACTGGTTACATTCGCAGTTCCGACTGGTTACATTCGCAGTTGCGACTGGTTACATTCGCAGTTGCGACTTGATACATTCGCAGTTCCGACTGGTTTCGTTCGCAGTTGAGACTGGTTACGTCTGTATTTTCTACCTGTTACGTTTTTAGTTGCGATTGATTACGTTTGTTGGTACGACCGTTTCCGTTCGCAGTTGCGACTGCTTACGTACGTAGTTGAGATTGCTTACGTTCGTAGTAGCGACTTATTACTTTCGCAGTTCCGACTGGTTACATTCGCAGTTGAGGCTGGATACGTATGTAGTTTCGACTTTTTACATTCGTAGTTGAGCCTGGTTACGTTTGTAATTTCGACTGGTTACGTTCGTAGTTGATACTGTTTACATTCGCAGTTGCGACTGATTACGTTCGTAGTTGAGACTGGTTACATTCGCAGTTCCGACTGGTTACTTTTGTAGTTGAGACAGGTTTCGTTCGTAGTTTAGACTGGTTACATTCGCAGTTGCGACTGGATACATTCGCATTTGTGACGGCTTACGATCGTACTTGAGACTGGTTCCGTTTGCAGTTACGACTGGTTATGTTTGTAAGTGCTACTGGTTTAGTTTGTAGTTGCGACTTGTTACGTTCGTAGTTCCGACTTCTTACATCCGTAGTAGCGACTGATTACGTTTGTAGTCGTGACTGGTTATGTTTGTAGTTGCTAATGGTTTAGATTGTAGTTGAAACTGATTACGTCCGTAGTTGCGACTGCTTCCGTTAATAGTTGCGACTGGTTATGTTTGTAGTTGCTACTGGTATAGTTTGTAGTTGTGACTGGTTACGTTCCTAGTTGAGACTGGTTCCGTTTGTAGTTGCGACTGGTTATGTTTGTAGTTGCTACTGGTATAGTTTGTAGTTGAGACTGGTTACGTTCGTAGTAGAGATTGGTTCAGTTTGCAGTTGAGACTGGTTATGTTTGTAGTTGCGACTGGTAAAGTTTATAGTTGAGACTGGTTACGTTCGTAGTTGAGACTGATTATGCTTGTAGTTGCGACTGGTTCCCTTTGTAGTTGCGGCTTCTTACATCCGTAGTAGCGACTGGTTGCGTTTGTAGTTGTGACTGGTTATGTTTGTAGTTGCTACTGGTTTAGTTTCTAGTTTTAACTGGTTACGTCCGTAGTTGCTACTGCTTCCGTTAGTAGTTGCGACTGGTTATGTTTGTAGTTGCTACTGGTTTAGTTTGTATTTGAGACTGGTTACGTTCGTAGTTGAGTCTGAGTATGTCTGTGGTTATTACTGGTTTAGTTCGTAGTTGTGAATGGTTTTGTTTGTAGTTGAGACTGGTTACGTACGTAGCTGCGACTGGTTATGTTTGTAGTTGAGACTGGCTATGTTTGTAGTTGCGACAGGTTATGTTTGTAGTTGCGACTGGTTATGTTTGTAGTTTCTACTGGTTTAGTTTGTAGTTGAGACTGGTTACGTTCGTAGCAGAGTCTGCTTATGTCTGTGGTTATTACTGGTTTAGTTCGTAGTTTTGAATGGTTTTGTTTGTAGTTGAGACTGGTTACGTCCGTAGTTGCAACTGGTTATATTTGTAGTTGCGACTGGTTCCCTTTGTAGTTGCGATTTCATACATCCATAGTAGCGACTGTTTACGGTTGTAGTTGTGACTCGTTATATTTGTGTTTGCTACAGGATTAGTATGTACTTGTTACTGGTTACGTTCGTAGTTGAGACTGATTATGATTGTAGTAGCGACTAGTTCCCTTTGTAGCTGCGACTTCTTACATCCGTAGTAGCGACCGGTTACGTTTGTAGTTGCGACTGGTTAGGTTTGTAGTTGCTACTGTTTAAGATTGTAGTTGAGACTGGTTACGTTCGTAGTTGCGACTGGATACATTCGCAGTTGCTACTGCTTACGTTCGTAGTTGTGACTGGTTACGTTCGTAGTTGAGACTGATTATGCTTGTAGTTGCGACTGGTTCCCTTTGTAGTTGCAGCTTTTTACATCCGTAGTAGCGACTGGTTACGTTTGTAGTTGTGCCTGGTTAAGTTTGTAGTTGCTACTGGTTTAGTTTGTAGTTGAGACTGGTTACGTTCGTAGTAGAGATTGGTTCAGTTTGCAGTTGAGACTGGTTATGTTTGCAGATGCTACTGGTACAGTTTGTCGTTGTGACTGGTTACGTTCGTAGTAGAGACTGATTATGTTTGTAGTTGCGACTGGTTCCCTTTGTAGTTGCGACTTCTTACATCCGTAGTAGCGACTGGTTACATTTGTAGTTGCGTCTGATTATGTTGTAGTTGCTACTGGATAAGTTTTTAGTTGAGACTGGTTACGATCGTAGTTGCGACTGGATACATTCGCAGTTGCGACTGCTTACGTTCGTAGTTGTGACTGGTAACGTTCGTAGTTGAGACTGATTATGTTTGTAGTAGCGACTGGTTCCCTTTGTAGTTGCGGCTTTTTACATCCGTAGTAGCGACTGGTTACGTTTGTAGTTGTGCCTGGTTAAGTTTGTAGTTGCTACTGGTTTAGTTTGTAGTTGAGACTGGTTACGTTCGTAGTAGAGATTGGTTCAGTTTGCAGTTGAGACTGGTTATGTTTGCAGATGCTACTGGTACAGTTTGTCGTTGTGACTGGTTACGTTCGTAGTAGAGACTGATTATGTTTGTAGTTGCGACTGGTTCCCTTTGTAGTTGCGACTTCTTACATCCGTAGTAGCGACTGGTTACATTTGTAGTTGCGTGTGATTATGTTGTAGTTGCTACTGGTTAAGTTTTTAGTTGAGACTGGTTACGATCGTAGTTGCGACTGGATACATTCGCAGTTGCGACTGCTTACGTTCGTAGTTGTGACTGGTAACGTTCGTAGTTGAGACTGATTATGTTTGTAGTAGCGACTGGTTCCCTTTGTAGTTGCGACTTCTTACATCCGTAGTAGCGATTGGTTACGTTTGTAGTTGCGACTGGTTAGGTTTGTAGTTGCTACTGGTTAAGATTGTAGTTGAGACTGGTTACGTTCGCAGTTACGACTGATTATGTTTGTGTTTATTACTGGCTTAGTTGGTAGTTGTGAATGGTTTTGTTTGTAGTTGAGGGTGGTTACGTCCGTAGTAGTGACTGGTTATGTATGTAGTTGAGACTGGTTATGTATGTAGTTGCGACTGGTAATGTTTGTAGTTGCGACTGTTTATGTTTGTAGTTTCTACTGGTTTAGTTTGTAGTTGAGACTGGTTACGTTCGTAGTTGAGTCTGCTTATGTTTGTGGTTATTACTGGTTTAGTTCGTAGTTGTGGATGGTTTTGTTTGTAGTTGAGACTGGTTACGTCCGTAGTTGCGACTGGTTATATTTGTAGTTGCGACTGGTTCCCTTTGTAGTTGCGACTGCTTACATCTATATTAGCGACTGGTTACGGTTGTAGTTGTGACTCGATATGCTTGTGTTTGCTACAGGATTAGTTTGTAGTTGAAGCTGGTTACGTCCGTAGTTGAGTCTGTTTATGTTTGTGGTTATTACTGGTTTAGTTCGTAGTTTTGAATGGTTTTGTTTGTAGTTGAGACTGGTTACGTTCGAAGTTGCGACTGGTTGAGTTTGTAGTTGAGACTGGTTATGTTTGTAGTTGCGACTGGTTATGTTTGTAATTGCGACTGGTTATGTTTGTACTGTCTACTGGTTTAGTTTGTAGTTGAGACTGGTTACGTTCGTAGTTGTGTCTGCTTATGTTTGTGGTTATTACTGGTTTAGTTCGTAGTTGTGATTGGTTTAGTTTGTAGTTGAGACTGGTTACGTTCGTAGTTGCGACTGGTTATGTTTGTAGTTGAGACTGGTTATGTTTGTAGTTGCGACTGGTTATGTTTGTAGTTGCGACTGGTTATGTTTGTAGTTTCTACTTGTTTAGTTTGTAGTTGAGACTGGTTACGTCCGTAGTTGAGACTGGTTACGATTGTAGTTGCGACTGATTACGTTCGTAGTTGCGACTGGTTATGTTTGTAGTTGAGACTGGTTATGTTTGCAGTTGCTACTGGTACAGTTTGTCGTTGTGACTTGTTACGTTCGTTGTAGAGACTGATTATGTTTGTAGTTGCGACTGGTTCCCTTTGTAGTTGCGACTTCTTACATCCTTAGTAGCGACTGGTTACGTTTGTAGTTGCGTCTGATTATGTTGTAGTTGCTACTGGTTAAGTTTTTAGTTGAGACTGGTTATTTTTGTAGTTGCGACTGGTTATGTTTGTAGTTGAGACTGGTTATGTTTGTAGTTGCGATTGGTTATGTTTGTAGTTGCGACTGGTTATGTTTGTAGTTGCGGCTGGTTAAGTTTGTAGTTTCTACTGGTTTAGTTTGTAGTTGAGACTGGTTACGTTCGTAGTTGAGTCTGCTTATGTTTGTGGTTATTACTGGTTTAGTTCGTAGTTGCGACTGGTTATGTTTGTAGTTGCGACTGGTTATGTTTGTAGTTGCTACTGGTTTAGTTTGTAGTTGAGACTGGTTACGATTGTAGTTGCGACTGATTACGTTCGTAGTTGCGACTGGTTATGTTTGTAGTTGAGACTGGTTATGTTTGTAGTTGCGACTGGTTATGTTTGTAGTTTCTACTGGTTTAGTTTCTAGTTGAGACTGCTTACGTTCGTAGTTGAGTCTGCTTATGTTTGTTGTTATTACTGGTTTAGTTCGTAGTTGTGAATGGTTTTGTTTGTAGTTGAGACTGGTTACGTTCGTAGTTGCGACTGGTTATGTTTGTAGTTGAGACTGATTACGTTCGAAGTTGCGACTGGTTATGTTTGTAGTTGAGACTGGTTATGTTTGTAGTTGCGACTGGTTATGTTTGTAGTTTCTACTGGTTTAGTTTGTAGTTGAGACTGCTTACGTTCGTAGTTGAGTCTGCTTATGTTTGTGGTTATTACTGGTTTAGTTCGTAGTTGTGAATGGTTTTGTTTGTAGTTGAGACTGGTTACGTTCGTAGTTGCGACTGGTTATGTTTGTAGTTGAGACTGGTTATTTTTGTAGTGGCGACTGGTTATGTTTGTAGTTGAGACTGGTTATGTTTGTAGTTGCGACTGGTTATGTTTGTAGTTGCGACTGGTTATGTTTGTAGTTGCGGCTGGTTATGTTTGTAGTTTCTCCTGGTTTAGTTTGTAGTTGAGACTGGTTACGTTCGTAGTTGAGTCTGCTTATGTTTGTGGTTATTACTGGTTTAGTTCGTAGTTGCGACTGGTTATGTTTGTAGTTGCGACTGGTTATGTTTGTAGTTGCTACTGGTTTAGTTTGTAGTTGAGACTGGTTACGATTGTAGTTGCGACTGATTACGTTCGTAGTTGCGACTGCTTATGTTGGTAGTTGAGACTGGTTATGTTTGTAGTTGCGACTGGTTATGTGTGTAGTTTCTACTGGTTTAGTTTGTAGTTGAGACTGCTTACATTCGTAGTTGAGTCTGCTTATGTTTGTGGTTATTACTGGTTTAGTTCGTAGTTGTGAATGGTTTTGTCTGCAGTTGAGACTGGTTACGTTCGTAGTTGCGACTGGTTATGTTTGTAGTTGAGACTGGTTATTTTTGTAGTTGCGACTGGTTATGTTTGTAGTTGAGACTGGTTATGTTTGTAGTTGCGACTGGTTATGTTTGTAGTTCCGACTGGTTATGTTTGTAGTTGCGGCTGGTTATGTTTGTAGTTTCTACTGGTTTAGTTTGTAGTTGAGACTGGTTACGTTCGTAGTTGAGTCTGCTTATGTTTGTGGTTATTACTGGTTTAGTTCGTAGTTGCGACTGGTTATGTTTGTAGTTGCGACTGGTTATGTTTGTAGTTGCTACTGGTTTAGTTTGTAGTTGCGACTGGTTATGTTTGTAGTTGCGGCTGGTTATGTTTGTAGTTTCTACTGGTTTAGTTTGTAGTTGAGACTGCTTACGTTCGTAGTTGAGTCTGCTTATGTTTGTGGTTATTACTGGTTTAGTTCGTAGTTGTGAATGGTTTTGTTTGTAGTTGAGACTGGTTACGTTCGTAGTTGCGACTGGTTATGTTTGTAGTTGAGAATGATTATGTTTGTAGTTGCGACTGGTTATGTTTGTAGTTGAGACTGGTTATGTTTGTAGTTACGACTGGTTATGTTTGTAGTTGTGACTGGTTATGTTTGTAGTTGCGACTGGTTATGTTTGTAGTTTCTACTGGTTTAGTTTGTAGTTGAGACTGGTTACGTCCGTAGTTTCGACTGGTTATGTTTGTAGTTGCGACTGGTTATGTTTGTAGTTGAGACTGGTTATGTTTGTAGTTGTGACTGGTTATGTTTGTAGTTTCTACTGGTTTAGTTTGTGGTTGAGACTGGTTACGTCCGTAGTTGCGACTGGTTATGTTTGTAGTTGCGACTGGTTATGTTTGTAGTTGAGACTGGTTATGTTTGTAGTTGTGACTGGTTATGTTTGTAGTTTCTACTGGTTTAGTTTGTAGTTGAGACTGGTTATGTTTGTAGTTGAGTCTAATTATGTTTTTAGTTGAGACTGGTTACGTTCGTAGTTGCGACTGGTTATGTTGGTAGTTGAGACTGGTTATGTTTGAAGTTGCGACCGGTTATGTTTGTAGTTTCTTCTGGATTAGTTTGTAGTTGGGACTGGTTTCGTCCGTAGTTACGACTTGTGATGTCTGTAGTTTCTAATGGTGAACTTTTTTAGTTGCGTCAGGGTTGCGTCAGGGTTGCGTCAGGGTTGCGTCAGGGTTGCGTCAGGGTTGCGTCAGGGTTGCGTCAGGGTTGCGTCAGGGTTGCGTCAGGGTTGCGTCAGGGTTGCGTCAGGGTTGCGTCAGGGTTGCGTCAGGGTTGCGTCAGGGTTGCGTCAGGGTTGCGTCAGGGTTGCGTCAGGGTTGCGTCAGGGTTGCGTCAGGGTTGCGTCAGGGTTGCGTCAGGGTTGCGTCAGGGTTGCGTCAGGGTTGCGTCAGGGTTGCGTCAGGGTTGCGTCAGGGTTGCGTCAGGGTTGCGTCAGGGTTGCGTCAGGGTTGCGTCAGGGTTGCGTCAGGGTTGCGTCAGGGTTGCGTCAGGGTTGCGTCAGGGTTGCGTCAGGGTTGCGTCAGGGTTGCGTCAGGGTTGCGTCAGGGTTGCGTCAGGGTTGCGTCAGGGTTGCGTCAGGGTTGCGTCAGGGTTGCGTCAGGGTTGCGTCAGGGTTGCGTCAGGGTTGCGTCAGGGTTGCGTCAGGGTTGCGTCAGGGTTGCGTCAGGGTTGCGTCAGGGTTGCGTCAGGGTTGCGTCAGGGTTGCGTCAGGGTTGCGTCAGGGTTGCGTCAGGGTTGCGTCAGGGTTGCGTCAGGGTTGCGTCAGGGTTGCGTCAGGGTTGCGTCAGGGTTGCGTCAGGGTTGCGTCAGGTTGCGTCAGGGTTGCGTCAGGGATGCGTCAGGGTTGCGTCAGGGTTGCGTCAGGGTTGCGTCAGGGTTGCGTCAGGGTTGCGTCAGGGTTGCGTCAGGGTTGCGTCAGGGTTGCGTCAGGGTTGCGTCAGGGTTGCGTCAGGGTTGCGTCAGGGTTGCGTCAGGGTTGCGTCAGGGTTGCGTCAGGGTTGCGTCAGGGTTGCGTCAGGGTTGCGTCAGGGTTGCGTCAGGGTTGCGTCAGGGTTGCGTCAGGGTTGCGTCAGGGTTGCGTCAGGGTTGCGTCAGGGTTGCGTCAGGGTTGCGTCAGGGTTGCGTCAGGGTTGCGTCAGGGTTGCGTCAGGGTTGCGTCAGGGTTGCGTCAGGGTTGCGTCAGGGTTGCGTCAGGGTTGCGTCAGGGTTGCGTCAGGGTTGCGTCAGGGTTGCGTCAGGGTTGCGTCAGGGTTGCGTCAGGGTTGCGTCAGGGTTGCGTCAGGGTTGCGTCAGGGTTGCGTCAGGGTTGCGTCAGGGTTGCGTCAGGGTTGCGTCAGGGTTGCGTCAGGGTTGCGTCAGGGTTGCGTCAGGGTTGCGTCAGGGTTGCGTCAGGGTTGCGTCAGGGTTGCGTCAGGGTTGCGTCAGGGTTGCGTCAGGGTTGCGTCAGGGTTGCGTCAGGGTTGCGTCAGGGTTGCGTCAGGGTTGCGTCAGGGTTGCGTCAGGGTTGCGTCAGGGTTGCGTCAGGGTTGCGTCAGGGTTGCGTCAGGGTTGCGTCAGGGTTGCGTCAGGGTTGCGTCAGGGTTGCGTCAGGGTTGCGTCAGGGTTGCGTCAGGGTTGCGTCAGGGTTGCGTCAGGGTTGCGTCAGGGTTGCGTCAGGGTTGCGTCAGGGTTGCGTCAGGGTTGCGTCAGGGTTGCGTCAGGGTTGCGTCAGGGTTGCGTCAGGGTTGCGTCAGGGTTGCGTCAGGGTTGCGTCAGGGTTGCGTCAGGGTTGCGTCAGGGTTGCGTCAGGGTTGCGTCAGGGTTGCGTCAGGGTTGCGTCAGGGTTGCGTCAGGGTTGCGTCAGGGTTGCGTCAGGGTTGCGTCAGGGTTGCGTCAGGGTTGCGTCAGGGTTGCGTCAGGGTTGCGTCAGGGTTGCGTCAGGGTTGCGTCAGGGTTGCGTCAGGGTTGCGTCAGGGTTGCGTCAGGGTTGCGTCAGGGTTGCGTCAGGGTTGCGTCAGGGTTGCGTCAGGGTTGCGTCAGGGTTGCGTCAGGGTTGCGTCAGGGTTGCGACAGGGTTGCGTCAGGGTTGCGTCAGGGTTGCGTCAGGGTTGCGTCAGGGTTGCGTCAGGGTTGCGTCAGGGTTGCGTCAGGGTTGCGTCAGGGTTGCGTCAGGGTTGCGTCAGGGTTGCGTCAGGGTTGCGTCAGGGTTGCGTCAGGGTTGCGTCAGGGTTGCGTCAGGGTTGCGTCAGGGTTGCGTCAGGGTTGCGTCAGGGTTGCGTCAGGGTTGCGTCAGGGTTGCGTCAGGGTTGCGTCAGGGTTGCGTCAGGGTTGCGTCAGGGTTGCGTCAGGGTTGCGTCAGGGTTGCGTCAGGGTTGCGTCAGGGTTGCGTCAGGGTTGCGTCAGGGTTGCGTCAGGGTTGCGTCAGGGTTGCGTCAGGGTTGCGTCAGGGTTGCGTCAGGGTTGCGTCAGGGTTGCGTCAGGGTTGCGTCAGGGTTGCGTCAGGGTTGCGTCAGGGTTGCGTCAGGGTTGCGTCAGGGTTGCGTCAGGGTTGCGTCAGGGTTGCGTCAGGGTTGCGTCAGGGTTGCGTCAGGGTTGCGTCAGGGTTGCGTCAGGGTTGCGTCAGGGTTGCGTCAGGGTTGCGTCAGGGTTGCGTCAGGGTTGCGTCAGGGTTGCGTCAGGGTTGCGTCAGGGTTGCGTCAGGGTTGCGTCAGGGTTGCGTCAGGGTTGCGTCAGGGTTGCGTCAGGGTTGCGTCAGGGTTGCGTCAGGGTTGCGTCAGGGTTGCGTCAGGGTTGCGTCAGGGTTGCGTCAGGGTTGCGTCAGGGTTGCGTCAGGGTTGCGTCAGGGTTGCGTCAGGGTTGCGTCAGGGTTGCGTCAGGGTTGCGTCAGGGTTGCGTCAGGGTTGCGTCAGGGTTGCGTCAGGGTTGCGTCAGGGTTGCGTCAGGGTTGCGTCAGGGTTGCGTCAGGGTTGCGTCAGGGTTGCGTCAGGGTTGCGTCAGGGTTGCGTCAGGGTTGCGTCAGGGTTGCGTCAGGGTTGCGTCAGGGTTGCGTCAGGGTTGCGTCAGGGTTGCGTCAGGGTTGCGTCAGGGTTGCGTCAGGGTTGCGTCAGGGTTGCGTCAGGGTTGCGTCAGGGTTGCGTCAGGGTTGCGTCAGGGTTGCGTCAGGGTTGCGTCAGGGTTGCGTCAGGGTTGCGTCAGGGTTGCGTCAGGGTTGCGTCAGGGTTGCGTCAGGGTTGCGTCAGGGTTGCGTCAGGGTTGCGTCAGGGTTGCGTCAGGGTTGCGTCAGGGTTGCGTCAGGGTTGCGTCAGGGTTGCGTCAGGGTTGCGTCAGGGTTGCGTCAGGGTTGCGTCAGGGTTGCGTCAGGGTTGCGTCAGGGTTGCGTCAGGGTTGCGTCAGGGTTGCGTCAGGGTTGCGTCAGGGTTGCGTCAGGGTTGCGTCAGGGTTGCGTCAGGGTTGCGTCAGGGTTGCGTCAGGGTTGCGTCAGGGTTGCGTCAGGGTTGCGTCAGGGTTGCGTCAGGGTTGCGTCAGGGTTGCGTCAG